>NW_027186372.1:35056402-35098305 GCF_028583685.1 Petaurus breviceps papuanus | reverse complement strand
TGCACAGAGCAAGGACAGCAGGATCTGAGCTGAGAGAAGGGTGGTGGTAGTGGTGGATAGAATAGGAAGGAAGCCAACCTTCCTTGAGGGTAGGGATGTGAAATATGAGTCACCTGTGCAACTGATGGTCAGGATGGTCCAGGACCTCTGAGGCCTGGTAAGGCCCGCCTTTCTCAGGGCTATGCTGCAGAAACGTGTGCTTGGTTCGATGTAGGTAGTCCACAAGGTCTCCATAACGACAGTACTCTGTGATGATGTAGATGGGGCCTGGGGGAGATAGGAGTTTGTGTGTGTGCTTGTGTGCATGTGTGTGTGCAGGATTGTGTGTTCACAGATGTGTTTCTATTTTCACAAATGTATGTATGTATGTGCATATGTGTGTATATGTATGAGAGCGTGTTCATTAGTGTGTGCGTTTGTGAGTATGTGTATGTGCATGAGTATGTTTGTGAGGGTATGTGTGTGTTTATGAGTATGTATGTGTAGATTTGGGGGCACTCTACCATAGGTCTCCACTCCTTTTGGTAAAAATTTAGGATTTCTTCCTCCAAAAATTATTCCCAATTATTTTACCTTTTCCCTAACTCACCAACAGCAGGTTCAGTCTGTTTTTCCTCCCCATTGGGTCTGTCCCAGGGGTCCTTTCTTGCTTTCTACTCCAGGCAACATCCCTGGGCAGCATGCATTCCATCAAAAGAGCCTGGATTCAAGTTCTATCTACTTATCAGCTGTGTATCCTTAGGCAAATCACTTAACCTCCCTGTGCCTCAGTTTCCTCATCTGTAAAATGAGGGAGTTGGGCCCAACAACCTCTAAAGTTGTATCTAGCTCTATTCTATGAGCCTCTTTGCTGATACAATGCAAGACAAGAATTCTGGGTATGGTACAGCCAAAGCCCAGATGGGCTGGGAAAATCTTTACAAGGGCAGGCTAAGGATAAGGTTCTGGGCAGACTACTGTTAGTATTGATGATTCTTTGAATGACATTCCTTAGAGGAACATTTAAGACTCTAGTAGGAACTTAATGTGATCCTTTGAATTTGGTTCTTTCGGTCTGCCAGGGAATGCCCCAGGTCCTCTAGGCTTTGTGGCCTCAGGTAGGGGGCAAGGTGCTATTACCTCCTTTGGTGCATGCTCCCAGCAGGTTGACAATGTTCAGGTGGGGCCCGAGATGGCTCATGATCTTCAGTTCTGACATAAGGGCCTGCTTCTCACTGCTCCTGGCAGTGGCTGAGACAAAAGGTTTGGGGGTAGGGAGGAGAAGAACAAAATAGCTAAGACCCAGGCATTAGGGCCCTTTCTGAGATAGTCACCTCAAGCCAGGGCTGATAAAACAACCAGCTCTCCAGAAAAAAAAAAAACTGAACCCACAATACACTTTTAATATAATGCATTATTTACATCTTCTCCACTTTCTTCAGGCTAGACGATCAACAAAACAAAAAATCATTAAGTGATTTGCAGGTTTCCAGGGTGTAAATGCTGACATTAAAAATTTAACAATCCAGGGCTGCTAGGTGGCACAGTGAATAGAGCACCGGCCCTGGAGTCAGGAGGACCTGAGTTCAAATCCGGCCTCAGGCACTTAACACAAAACTAGCCGTGTGACCTTGGGCAAGTCACTTTAACCCCAACTGCCCCTCCAAAAAGCAAAAGAAAAAAAATTAACAATCAGTTCCTGTAAGTGGGCTTGAGCTACCCTACCCCAATCTCCCCATTCCCAGAGAAAGCTTCTTCCTGGCCCCACACCTAGTATGACTGGAAAAAATAGTCCCCAGAAAGGACTTACTACATCAGCTCCTCCCAGAGCCATGGTGGATGGGAGTGGGGATGGGGGCTGCTTCTCTGCACAAGAGAGGGGACCCTAAACCTGCCCTCCCCACACCATGAGCAAGAAAGGGGGATAGGAGAGGTGGGTTAGAATGGGAAGGGGTTCCTGCGAGAAAGGAAGGAAGAACAAAAGGACCAGTAGGTAAGAGGAATAAGGTAGGGAAGTGGTTGAAAAGAGGTCAACAAAAAGTAAAGGGAGAGGGGAAAAATTAAGGAGGCTAAAGGAAAAGGGAGAAGGAGAAACTCACATTTCAGCATCTTGACGGCCACCTTCATTGTGGCCTGGGAGTGACTCAGTCCATGGGCTGTGGCCTCCACTACTTGTCCAAAGGCCCCAGAACCAAGTGTGCGACCTGTAAGGGAGGCAAGAGGATATCCCCTTAATTCCATCCAAAGACCAGTGGATTGTGCAGAGATTATTCTATGCTTCTCACTAGCACCCCAACCATTGAAACCCATGGCCCCTCCACAAAATCCCTTGTTTCCCTCTCTCATCCTGGAAAAAGTAACACACAATCTTGGCACTTACTGGAAGAACCTGCCTTAGGCCTTAGGATCATACATTTAGTGAACCCCTCCTCATTTTACAGACAAAGGAAGACCCAGAGAGGTTAAGTGGATTGCCTAAGGTCACCCAGCTAGATGAGTTAGACTCCAAATCCAATGCTTTCTCCATTTTATCATGCTGCTACCCACCTCACAGATCTCCTTGACTCAGAAAAGATGCTGGAGAAAGTCATCATTCACTATATGTGTGTAAGTTGGGTCCTAAAACTCACAGTAACCCCTTTGAAGATCTCGGAGCCAGAACAGACCCCAAGAGGCTCACCTCTATCTATCTCCCTGACTCTAGAGAGAACTCACCCAAGCTTAGTTTAAAAATTTCTGTAGGAAAAGAATCCACCAACTTCTCAGGCACTGATTCAAAAGATGGCCTAGTGGGGGCGGCCAGGTGGCTCAGTGAGTAAGAGCACCAGCTCCAGTGTCGGGATGACCTGGAATGAATCCTGGGCTCAGATACTCAGCACCACACCCAGAAATAACTGGCCGTGTAACCTTGAGCAAGTTACTTAACCCCTATTGCTTTAAAAAAAAAAAAAAGATGGCCTGGTGGAGTGGATAGAGTACTGGCCTTAGGGTCAGGAAGGCCTAGGTTCGAATCCCAGCTGTCTGACCCTAAGCAAATCACTTCATTCTCTGTGCCTGTTTCTTCAACTATAAAATTAAGGGCTTTGCTTCAATGACCTTTCTAAGGTCCCTTCTGATTCTGAATCAGAATCCTATGATCCAGGCCTGATAATCCAAAACCTGGAAGGTATCTCTGTCTATAAGGCATTAATCCATTTTAGCAGGAAGGGGGTTAATGGTGGGGAGAAATGTCCAGAGTTGACCTGGACTCCATCATTATGTTAAATGTAACTTAATAAACAGATGATATGCTGGTCAGTACCAGTGACTTTGGGAAAAATAATTTGACCTTTACTTCCACAGCTGAGGGGTTTTAAGTCCCCAACCCCTCATTATGCCTGAGTCTCTGCTTGCTAGAAAACCTGAGGCCATAGATTCAGCCCATTTTATTCAAAGCCAGCAGAGGGCATTCCAACACAATTTGGCAGACAGGTTCACACCAATCGCCTAATCCTGGCTCATTCCTTGGGGTGGGGATCATGGAGGGGGAAAAAGGAGGGGGAATAAGAGACGTGCGGATGGCAGAATTAGGTTGAGTTAGCTTGGAAGGCTGTCCCTTCACATCTGTTGACACACCCTACCCCAAACCCAGTTCCTAGCCAAACACTGCAAAGGCTTTAGGAAAATTCATAGGCTTTTGAGTTGGAAAGATCCTTAGAGATCATTTAACCCCAAACTAATTTTTACAAATGAGAAAATTGGCTCAAAAACATTTATTGAGTTGCTTCATGTAACACAGATCTTACAAATACAAAGCCCAGGTTAGAACTTGGACCTTCTGATTCCCCAATTCAGTGCTCACCCCACTGTCCCACACTGTTGCCACAAACATGAAAAAACCTCCCTCCTCCAGTGCACCACTCAACACCTTTCCTTTCCTACATGTGTTAGCTTTAAACCTGGAGTTAGAAGTTCTGAGTTCAAATCCTTCCTCAAATAATAAAGGTTTGAAGTTGGTTATTAAACTCTTAAATCAGCGGCTTCCTCACCTGCCACTATAGTACCCATCTTCCAGGGATGTTGTAAAGAAAGGGTCTTATAAACAAATCTGAAAGCCCTATTGATATACAAGCTGTTACTATTATTTTGTGCCAGATAAATATTATTAATTACATTTTTTAAAGCCTAACCATTTGGTCCCCAATTTTACTCATATTCTAAATTTCCTTAGTTTATGTTCCGATTTCCAGCTTTATATTCTTCAATAACCATTATAACACTTATTTGTAATAGGACAGACATAGGTTTTTAAATCTACTACCTTTCAGGAGTACTGTTTTTGTTGATTAGTTGTTTTTATTGTTGTTTGGTCCAGATTTGTATTTAGAATACAGTTTCTATCTGTCTATCTATTTATTTGTCTATCTGTCTATGCATCTATGTATCTATCTATATCACCTGTCTATCCATTGATTCATCCCTATCTGTTTATGTATCTATCTATGCATCTATGTGCTTATATATGTCTATATCATCTATCCATCTAAATATCTATCAATCCTTCCATCTCTCTATCCATCCATCTATCCATCCATCTATCTATCTATCTATCTATCTAATAATAGGAAGGAAGGAAATAAGCATTTATTAAATGCCTACCATGTGCTTTACAAATATTATCTCATTTTATAATAGAGTGCTGGACTAAGACTTGGATTCAAATCTTTCCTCCGGCACTTGTTAGTTGTGTGACCATGAATGAGCAAGTCACATTACCTCTCTGATCCCTAGTTTCCTCATCTGAAAAACAGGGCTAACAAATACTTGCTGTACTTCACAGGGTTTTATTGAGGCTTAGATGAAATAACACCTGTAAAACACTCTGCTCACATTAAGTGCCATACACAAGCCTGTTATTATTGGTATTAATTATTGTTATCACTGCTGCTTTCTTCAAGGATCCCTGAGTCATTGGGGTGGGTACTCACCCTACCAACATAGGCCTCAAGCCCTAGATGCCTTGGTAGGCAAACTTCAAGAGGTGCCATGGCTGAAAAAAACTATCACCCAGAAACCTGTCTTTGGTGATAAATCTCTTCATAGTTAGTTGGGCTGGGCCCTTTCTTGACACCTTCTCAGCTTGGTAGAATCAGCTAGAACTTATGTTCCAAGTTCACAGGGTCCTCAACCCACCATAACAAGGCATGGAGTAAGACAATGGATCTAGGCTGGTGAAAGGGCCTCAGAGACCACCTCATTTGACCTCATTTTACAGAGGAGGAAACTGAGTCCTGAGGGAGAATACAAGTGACTTGTCCACAGTCACAGAGGTCGTGTCCAAGGTGGGATTGGTATCCTCTGACTCCATAGCCCTTCTTTCCAATTTGGATCTTGGATTATGGCTTTGTAGATGAAAAGGTAGAAGAGAACTCAGGGGCTATGTAAGCCAAAGCCCTCATTTTACAAATGAGAAAACTGAGACTCAGGGAGAGCAAGAGATCTGTCTAAGGTCTCAGAGACTGTGATTGTCAGAGTTAGGATTTGAATCTAGATCCTCTAATCTGAAAGCCTATTTTCCTTCCACATAGGACTTCAGAGGCGAATAATACTAGCTATGTGGCCCTGGGATAATTACTTCATCTGTCTGCCTTAGTTCCTCAACTGTAAGGTGGGGGTGATCATAGCACTGACCTTGCAGGGTTGTTATGAGGAAAAAATGATACAATATTTGCAGAATTGTTAGCCAAGTTCCTTCTATGGCACATAGTAGGTGCCAAATCAATGCATATTCCCTTCTTTCAGTGATGATGGCATTTAAGTTCTATAGTAACATGGGGGATTATTATGATTATGATTTTGTCATCATGAGTGCAAATAGTGTCACACAGCAGTGTGACAAAGCAGTCACAAAGACGTCAACATGAATAGAAATGGCGCCCTGAACAAGGACAATCATTCCACTGCATCCTCTCCTTGCCAGACCACTTCTGCTCATTTCTGGGTGTGACCCTTTAGGGAAAACCCTTTAGTCAAGCATGAGAATATCTAGAGGTGGGAAACCCAAAGAGTGAGGGGACTGGAATTCCTCCCCGAGGTAGATGGGTGCTCCTTATGGATTTTTTCACTTATTCTATGTGTATCCCTAGTTCCTGGCATACATTTGGTGCTTAATAAATGTTGATTGATTGATTGACCAATTGGTTGATTTGTTGGCTAAAGGAACTAGGGAAATTTAATATGAAAAAGAGAAGTCATGGGGGTGGGGCTGGGGGAGAGACACATAATGGTTGTCTTTAAGTATGTGAGGGGCTGTCATGCTGTGGGAAGCAGGATTAGATTTGTCTGCTTGAGCCCAGCAGGCAGAACTAGGAACAATGGGTGAAGTTGTATAGAGGCAGTTTTTGGTTCACTATAAGGAATAACTCCCTCATTATTCATTGGAGCCATCTTCAAATGCAATAGACTGCCTCGGGAAGTAGTGCGTGTCTCTTCTTCGCAGTTCTCCAAGTGGAGGATGGACAGCCACTTGGTGAGTTGTGGTCAGGAATATTTCTATTCAGTTCTAGTTTGGACTAGAAGATCCCTTTCAATTTGGAAATTCCGTGACATCAGCTGCTTATATTAGCTTCAGTCCTTTCTTTGAATGTCTGTTTCCTGAGGGTAAAGACGATGACTCCACCCTTTCCTTCATCCCCTAAACTCAGTCAGTCCTGACACTGATAACTTCAGCTCTCTGCTGAGCCAGGCCCCCTTCTCCACTCCCATCTGCCACCATTCCAGTCCAATGCCTTATCACTGTTACATTGTGATAGCCTTGTAACCTGTCCTCTCTGCCTCTAGTCTCCTCCCCTTTAATCCATCCTGCACATCCAACCATGTAAACTTTCTTAAAACACATCTGGGGGAGGGGCGGCTAGGTGGCCAGTGAGTAAGAGCCCCCGCCCAGACAGGAGGACCTGAGTTCGGTTCTGGCCTCAGACACTTAACACCCACCCACACACACACACACACACAAAAAACTAGCTGTGTAACCTTGGGCAAGTTACTTAACCCCAACTGCCCTCCAAAAAGGAAAAAAAAAAAAAAGAAAACAAAAAAACCCACATCTTGGGGGGTGGCAGCTACATGGTATAGAGCACAAGCCCTGGAGTCAGGAGGACCTGAGTTCAAATCTGACCTCACTCAATCACTTACCAGCTGTGTGACCCTAGGCAAGTCACTTAACCCTGCTTGCCTCATAAAAAACCCTGCATCTGTAAGTGAAACTATGTTTCTCAGACATCTTGAGTGGTTCTTTGATGTTCATACCATGAAGTTCTTCAAGGCCCTTCACAGTATGATCTTACCCTATATATCTAGTCTATTTCTAACTGTCCACCAACACAAATGAGTCATGCTGGCTTCCTCATTGCCCCTCACACATGCCCTCTCAGCCTCACATCCCTTCCTTTGCTCATTTAGATTGTTCCCCTTCCACCCATCCTTCAAGGCCCACATGAGCCTTACTTCATTCCTTATTCCATTCTACATTGACCCCCCCACCCCCAGCCCCTGACCTCCTGGAACAATTAGAGCAGATCCCACATCATTTAACATCTGATCCTTGGGATAAGGATCTTTGGGCATGTTTTAGTCCTATCTTCCCATCAAGGTGGTAAGTTCTCTGAGGACATTGCCTGGGTCACCTCCTCATATTGCTGGCTCTCCCACCACCCAGGGATGCTCCCACCACAGAAGGGGCTCAGGAGAGAGGAGCAGGGTCTTTCTGTTCCCCTCCCAGGAAGAGAAGCTAGATCACTGACCAAGCACAAGTCGCTCTCGGGGCAGTTCCCAGCTGGAGTCATAGGGCAGCTGCATGGGATCCACATAGATGTATTCATGCCCATCAGAGCTCACGGATTCAATCACCTTCCAGCGGATCTCATAGCGGGGTTTCTGGGGAAGAGGGAATCAGCAATCATAGGATCATGGAAGTTAGAAAGAACCTTTAAAGATCACCTAGTCCAGGGCTCAGTCTACATTAGGAGGAGAGGGCCCTGGTGCCAAGGCACTCCCTCTGAGGAAATGGCAACCATGGGGCTAGTGCTGAGAGGTTCAAAAAGGACTTGACAGGCCAGAAGTCAGATCTCTGCTGATCTAATCTGTGTGCCTCAGAGGCATTCCTGGACCCTGGGGATCATTTCCCACTAGACTGTGAAAGTAATGGCTGTTCTTGATTTGGGTCTATCAATATTTAATACAAAATTCAACATGCATATTACTTTGGAATCAAGAATAGCCTATATCAGATTTATTGCTGTCTCAAGGAGGGGAGAGGACAGGGAAGGAGAAATAGAATTTGGAACTCAAAACTTTAAAAAAAGTTTTAAAATTACTTTTACATGTAATTGTGGGAAATTAAATATTATTTAAAAAAAATTTAATCCATTTTGGGATTAAAAAAAAGAATTTAAGCATATTTGGGGAAAAGTCTATGGTAGGGTTAAGGCCTGGAGGGCCCTAAAAGGTCTCAGGCCAGGTCCATATGGGAGAAAGGTATGGCTTCGACTTACCTTCTGCCATAGAATGACAAGGATGGTCATGGAGATGATGGTGAGGACCACTAAGGCCAGGATTGCCGAGATCACAACTACCTTGAAGGGCAGGGCTAGAAGTAGAGAACAGGAAACTCATGCTCATATCAGGTCATCACTGAGCACAAGGACAAGCCAGAGGATTCTGAGAAGTCCCCCCCCCCCCCCCAGCAACCCCAGCTCTTCCCCCTTCTAGTCTGGCCCCCTTTACCCTGTCCACCATCATCTGAGTCTGCCCAAGTAGAGACACTTTGCCTCTCCAAGTCCAGGGCCCACCCCAGTCACCCCCAACCCCTCATTCCCATCCAGTCAGTCCTACCACAAATGCCAAGCAATCTAACAAACAAGCAAAAAATCTTCATGAGGGCTTTCACTCCCCTGGGGACCTAAGGTTAAGCCTTCAGCTTCTGTTTTCCAGGGTCAGATACCGGGTCTTCCCTCATCAAAGTCAGACCCTTAGCTTCCTCTCCCTAATATCAAACTCTTAGCCTCCTCTCCCCAACTCAGTTTAATTCAAACCAGTTCAGTTCAATTAAGCAAATGTTTATTAAGTACCTAAAATGTGCAGGACCCTACACGCAGTACTGAGGATACAAAAATGAAAAGAAAAAAATAACAGTTCCTGCCATCCAGGAGCTTACAATACATTAAGGGGACTAAAATGTTCATGAATAGGGGTGGCCAGGTGGCTCAGCGAGTAAGAGCACCGGCTCCAGTGTTGGGACGACCTGGAGATCGAATCCCGGGCTCAGACACTCAGCACCACACCCAGAAATAACTGGCCGTGTAACCTTGAGCAAGTTACTTAACCCCGATTGCTCAAAAAATAAAATAAAATAAAATAAATGTTCATGAATGATGTATTTGTGGAAGAGTGAGATTAATACCAAAGGAAGGTCCAGGCAAACTGCCACAAAAAATTTAAAGAGGGAGAGATCATTTTGCTATGGAGGGGAAGGGGAGGTAAAGTCTGTGCTGGGAAGACAGGAGAAAACTTTATGAAGAACCTAGAAAGGAAGGATTTTAACAGACCAAAGTGTTGGAGAAGCTTATTCTAGCTGTGAGGCAACTAGATGGCATTGGATAGTGTCAGGCCTAAATCAGGAAGACTCCTCTTCCTGAGTTCAAATCCAACCTATGACACTTCCTAGCTGTGTGACCCTGGATAAGTCACTTAACTCTGTTGGCCTTAATTTCCTCATTTGTAAAATGAACTGGAGAAGGAAATGGCAAACCACTTGTTTCTTTGCCAAGAAACCCCCAAATGGGGTCACAAAGAGTCAGACATGACTGAAAAATGACTCAACAACAACAAAATTCCAGTTATGGGGATGATTCGAGCAAAGGTTGGAGAAACCATAAGAAAGAACAACATGGAGATGTGTCTACAAAGGATTACCTAGAACATAAAATATGTGAAAGGAAATAATAGGAGATAAGTATGAACGGTAAGTTGGACTCAGAATGTTGAGGGCCTTGAATGTCAAGATCAGGAATTTAACCTTTATTCAGTATGCCATAGGTAATTGGGAGCCACTTGAGAAGAAGAAGAGAGATATTATGAGAGCAGAAAATTTGGAAGGTTAATTAGCAAGGGTGTGAATAGTGGATTAGAAAAAGGAGAAATTGGAAGCAGGAAAATCATTGAAGGCAGCCTGGTACTGACTCTGGAGTCAAAGGTTCCGTGTTCAATTCCTGCTTCTGCAACTTCCTCCTGTGAGACCTTAGGCAAGTCACAACCTCCCCAGACCTCAATTTCTTCTGTTGTAAAATGAGGGGATTGGTAGGTGGCCTCTGAAGTTGCATCCAGCTCTAGATACACTTAGAAGACTATTGTAATAAATCTAGGGAGGGGTAATGAGGGCCCAAACAGAGTTAAATATCAACAGAACCCTAGCAACAGATTGGGGAAGAACCAGCAATGTACTCTGATGTTCTGAGTCTGGGGTTCTGGGATAGGAATAGTAATAAAGAAGGATGGCATTGGGAAGATAGTGGTGCTCTTAAAAAATATAGGGAATCTGGTCTCTGCCAGTTACTAACCATGTGACACTGGGCAAGTCACTGGATCTGTCTACCTCAGTTTCCTCATCTGCAAAATGGGGGTAATAACAGCACCTATGTCCCAAGGTTGTTGTGAGGGTCAAATGAGATAATATTGTTAAAATGCTTAACATTTTAAAAGTAATACATATATGCTAGTTGTTGTTGTGTATTGGGGAGATGGTGAAAATGAATTCATTGATGGACAATGGTTAATTCTGGACATAGTGAATTTGAAATGGGCCATACAGCTGGAGGTGTTAAGTCAGCAGCTATAGGAACTCAGGGAAAGAAAAGGGCTAGAAATACAGATTTGGGAGCCACTTGTATGCAAGTGGTAAATGAAGTCTTTAGAATAGGATACTGTTAAAGGAGAAAAGGCAGAGGGGGAAAACAAGGACAGAGCCTTTGGGGGGCTTTAATTTTTAAGGGGCCATTAAGAGAACCGGAAAAAGGGCATGAAAGGGCAGTCAGAGAAAGAGAACTTTTCAAATATACTATCAGAGAAGCCAGTGAGGGAAGAGTATCTCATTTGTTGTTCTTCATTCGTGTCCAACTTTGTGACCCCATTTGGGGTTTTCTTAGCAAAGATACTAGAGTGATTTGCCATTTCCTTATCCGGCTCATTTTACAGTAGAGAAAACTGAGGCAAGCAGGTTGAGTGACTTGCCCAGGGTCACACAGCTAGTAAGTGAAATCTTCCTGACTTCCTAGTAAGTGACTTCTTCCTGCTGTAAATATTGTATTGGCACTACATTGGCTCTATGCACTGCACTGGCTCATCTAGTTACCCTGAGAACATTTCAAGAAGGGGTCAAATCCTCCAGCAAAATAAAAAAGGATGAAGAATGAGGTGGGAGGAGGGAGGACATTGGATATGTGGTCGTTAGCGACTTTGGAAAGATGTTTTAATAAGATGGGAGAATGACAGCCAGATTACAAGCAGCTGAAGAGTGAATGAATGATGGGGAAGTAGAGACAGCAGGCATAGATTATTCTTTCTACAAGTTTGGCATTGGAGGGAAGGAGAGGGATCTGTCAATAGTTTTAAAGCATAGACGAGTCAATGGATTATACATGAGGAAGCAGATCCCCAGGGAAGGTGCATAAATTACTTAAGGCAACAAAAATGCCAAACAGTGAAGCTGGGACTGTTACCCAGATCTTGAGAATCAAAATCCAGCTTTCTTTCCATTAGACTGTATTGCTTTGAGTCAAGGGAAGTTTGGCTGTATGGATTTTCTTTTTTTTTTTCTTTCTTTTTTTCCTTCCTTTCTTTTCTTTTTTCCTTCTTTCCTTCCTTCCTCCCTTTCTTGTTTCCCTCCTTCCTTTCTTTTCTTTTTTTCCTTCCATACTTCTTCTTTGCTTCCTTTATTTCTTCCTTCTTTGCCTCTGTAATGAGAATGGGCATTTGAAGATCTTCCCTGCCCCTTAATAGACCTAGGGGGGGAGTTTGAGGACCTCCCCTGCTTTGAAAGTAAACTCTGCCCCCCTAATAGACTGAATGTGATCACATGGAGCCTGTGATGGAGGGAATTTGCTAAAGGGTGGAGCAGAGCCCACAGGAAGCTGGTCAGAGCTAGTCAGATAGTGGGGGACAGAGGAGCTCAGGCAAGGAGATAAAGAGGTTTGTGAGTAAATATTGATCTTGCATTGGTTTGTGGGAAGGCTGAAGGATGCTGTGGCTCTTAGCATTATTATGGCTTCTGAATATCTTTGGTACTATGATGGAATTGGCTTACTGGTTTTGGGATTGGGTTTTCTTGTGTCTAAATAAATGCTTCAATTGTATCCTCTATCTGGAGTGTTTGGTATATTTTGCAATCAAATGTCATACGATACTTATAGTCACAGTCTTTATCATGATCATGGGCGCTGTAAATATTGCATTGGTGCTGCAGCTTCTTTCTTCCTTCCCCCCTTCCTCCTTCCCTTCCTTCCCCTCTTCCTCCCTCCTTCCCTTCCTTCCCCCCTTCCTCCCTCCCTCCCTTCCTTCCTTCCTTCCTTCCTTCCTTCCTTCTTTCCTTCCTTCCTTCCTTCCTTCCTTCCTTCCTTCCTTCCTTCCTTCTTTCCTTCCTTCCTTCCTTCCCCCCTTCTTCCCTTCCTTCCTTCCCCCCTTCTTTCCTTCCTTCCTTCCTTCCTTCTTTCCTTCCTTCTTCCCCCCTTCTTCCCTTCCTTCCTTCCTTCCTTCTTTCCTTCCTTCCTTCCTTCCTTCCTTCCTTCCTTCTTTCCTTCCTTCCTTCCTTCCTTCCTTCCTTCTTTCCTTCCTTCCTTCCTTCTTCCTTCCTTCCTTCCTTCCCCCTTCCTTCCCCCCTTCTTCCCTTCCTTCCTTCCTTCCCCCTTCTTTCCTTCCTTCCTTCCTTCCTTCCTTCCTTCCTTCCTTCCTTCTTCCCCCCTTCTTCCCTTCCTTCCTTCCTTCCTTCCTTCCTTCCTTCCTTCCTTCCTTCCTTCCTTCCTTCCTTCCTTCCTTCCTTCCTTCTATTCTTTTTGAGGATCTTAGAAAAGAGTTTGGGAATTCATGAAGGTGAGAGGACATGAGGTAGAGAGGACAAGGTCATGAAGGAGAGACAAGAGCCGAGGTGTTAGCCTTGTCAAAGAGAAAATTGCTGAGATTTGGAGTCATCATGGAGGGGAACAGAATAGAGAGTCAACAGGAGAAATAAAAGCATTCTGTGCTTTGGTGAGAGATCATACGTTGTAGCCAACCAAGGAAGCATAGTTTCATGGATCACTTCCGAAGTGTTTGGCTGCATATAGATGGCGACAGAGATGACAGGCGCCCATTGTCAGAGTCTCGTCTCTCCAACGTCAAGCCTTCAGCCTCTGCCTCTCCCTTCTTATCAGGCTTCCCTTCCCTATTTCTCCTCCCAACCTTGTTTCTCATCTCCTGACTGCCGTCCACTTGATCCATCTACGGAGCCCTCTTCTTTATTATTCCCTCCATCTGAAGGTGCTCCCTTCATCTCTGGACCCTCTTCGGGCTGCAGCCTTGTCCTCCTTTATCCAGTTTACCAGTCCATCTTTTCATCCACCAGTGTAACCACCTGCTTCTCCCCAAACTCCTTTTTGCCTATTGGTCTAGACTGCAGGAGTTCTTTTTTTTTTTTTTAAAGCAATCGGGGTTAAGTAATTTGCTCAAGGTTACATGGCCAGTTATTTCTGGATGTGGTGCTGAGTATCTGAGCCCGGATTTGATCCCCAGGTCATCTCGACACTGGAGCCGGTGCTCTTACTTGCTGAGCCACCTGGCCACCCCTGACTGCAGGAGTTCTTAACCAGGTGTCCATGAATTTTTTCTTTAATATGCCACTTTTCCTGCTCTGCTCCTCCATGTCCCCAAATCCCCTCTAGGGAAGTTGTCCTTTCCTTCTAAAGCTGGTCACTCAATCATTAGGAATCTACTGGTCTGGCAGTCAAATGGCTGGAGTTGTTGTCTGGGCCCTAATACTTACTAGTTATGTGACTCTGAGCAAGTCATTTAATTTCTGTCTAATAAAACCTTATATAATAGTATTTGCACTACCTGGTCCACAGGGCTATTGTGAGGAAGGTGCTTGGTAAACCTTAAAGTGCCATAGAAAGGTGTGCTAATATTATTATAGGCAGTCCTGTTATTCCCTGCCTAACAAAAAGACGGTGATAGAGTCCCTCTATCCTCCCTCTATTTTAATAGGCTCTTAAACCATCAAAAGCATTTGCTAGGGGTAGCTAGGTGGCTCAGTGAATAGATCACTGGCCCTGAAGTCAGGAGGACCTGAGTTCAGATCCGGCTCAGACACTTAACACACATACAAAACCTAACCATGTGGCCTTGGGCATATCACTTAGCCCCAATTGCCCTACTTTCCCCCCTCCAAAAAAAAAAAAGCATTTGCTCCTCTGTCTGTACAGGGTAATACTTTATAGGATATTTCTCTTCTACATGCATGGTCTGTTTCAGCCAGTTACTGCATCTCCTCAATTTACTCTATCCAGAGCTTGGGGTCTCTACAGAATGGTGCCTCATTTGGGCTTCTGCTGGGTACCAGGAGGAAGAACAGTTGGACTTCTCAGAGCTGGGGGAAAGGATCCAGAAGATACACCAGTGCCTGGGGCCACCAGCACCCTCACATACGTGTACCCATTATATCTAGAGACGTGCATGGGCCTGCACAGTCACATAGGGCCTGGGACGTCCTCAAGGCCAGTGATGCACAAGAGAAGAGTCCAGTTACTAAGGGTGCGGGCCTTGGGACTCACAGTGTGGAACAATGGTGACTTCCTTGCTGTCTCTCCCCAGGAGGTTGTGTACATCACAAAGGACGGAGAGGGGCTGGTCCACACGTTGAAAGCGCAGGGTGCTGACTACCTCAAACAATTTCTCTTGCTCCCAGTAAGTCACATTGGTTTCCATCTGGATTTCCTCCTTGGAGCTGTTCCCCAGTGGGGTAGGCAGAACATCACGGGGACACCTATTTGGGATGGAAGCCCAACAGGATCAGTTTTGTCCTACTTTATCCAATTTACCAGCCCATCTTTTCATCCACCAGTCTAACTACCGGATAACCCCAAAACTCCTTTTTTGCTTATTGGTCTAGACTGCAGGAGTTCTTAATCAGGGGTCCATGAATTTTTTTAAAAAATATTTTGTTAGTTGTATTTTAATATAATTGGTTTTATTTATAATCCTGGGTATTTTATTTTATGCATTTTAAAACATTATTCTGAGGAATCCATGGGTTTCACCAGACTGGCCAAGGGGTCTATGATGCAGAAAAGGTGAAGAGCCCCTATTCAGTCAGTCAACAAACTCCTACTATATTACAGGCACCATGCTAAGCACTGGGGGTACAAAGAAAGGCAAAAAAAAAAGTCCCTGTTTTTGAGGAGCTCACAGTCTAATGTCCAGACAACTATGCACAAACAAGATGCACGCAAGATAACTTGGAAATAATCGATTTAGGGCAGGCATTAGTATTAAGAGGGATAGTAAAGACCTCTTGTAGAAGGTGAGTCTAGAGTATCTTGTCTTGTCCCCACTTACTTCTCAGGGGCTTTTTGGCAATGCCAGGAAGGAATAGTAGGTGTTGTTATAATCTGGTCTACTGATGATGGGCTTATAGGAAGTCTTCATCTCCACCCCCACCCCTAATTCTTCCATATCATAACCTGGCCAACTAGCTTCTTTATAAATGCTGCCCTGTCTTGCTCTTCCCCCAAGAGGCCATATTGCTCCCAGATGAATTGCTGGACTCTGAGTAACCAGAAGGAGAAATTCCAAGGAAAAGTAAGGAACTATTAGGATCTCAGTCCTGCCAACTCTCCAGAACTGCCCTGTCTTTGTGAGTGAATGAGTTTGTGCCCCTGATGAAAGGGCCAAGAACAGCTCTGGAAAGAAATTACTTGGAAGCCAGATTGATGTAGGGTAGATGAAAGAAAGAACTTCCCCCTTCAGTACTTTCTATCTAGGGGTCCTGTGGGTCTCTCTTTCTAGATGGTTTGATGACCAAAGAAATCATCTCTATCTTGGGACAATGGAAGAGCCATAAGCAGGGGGATGGATGAGTTGTTATTCTAACCCTTCTCCGTTTGGGGTCCCAGCCCATGCCCAAGGACTTGATGGTTCTGTGGACTCAAGAGCTTCAGACACATGTTCCCTCAGGACCATTAGAATGTAAGTTCTTTGAGCATGGAATATTTTTGCTTTTTCTTTGTATCTTCTATTTAGCAAAGAGCCTGACACAGAGTATACACCTAATAAATATTTGTTGATTGATTTACCCTTTATTCCCATAGGTTGAAGGCCTTGGGCATTGCCACCTGGGATTGACGTCTCCACTCACCTCTTAAAATCACTGCAACTGAACCAGTTAAGGACAGGCTGTGGCATTCCCTGGCTTCGGCAAGTGAGGAGTTGCTCCCCACTGCTGGGGTGGCTCTCACTCAGATCCATCACCTTAGCAGGAACTGTCCAAAGTGGGGCAAGAGAGGAGGGTCAGTGTGGGGGCGGGAAGGGGGGAGATGAGCTAGGTCAAGGACTGGGAGAGGGAGGCAGGAGGGAACTGAGGAGTATGGGAGGCTAAGGGGGGGAAAAGAAAAAGAAGGGAAGGAGTGAACCCTCTAAGGAGCCTCTCCTCACCATTGATCTGCAGCTGGAAGGAGAATGAGTCAGCAGCATCATCATGAAAGGCTCTGAGGGTATAATGACCCCCTTCATTCACCTTCACCCGCACTAGGGTCAGCTCTGACACATACCTGTGGAGGAAGAAAGCATCACAGAATAATGGAATCTTGAAGCTGGAAAGTACCCTAGAAAACACTTCCCCTAATCCTGTCCCACCTCTAAATCTCCCTATTTCTGTCAAAGGCACCACCATCTGTCCAGTCACCCAGGTTTGCATTCTTGGAGCAGTCCTCTATTGTTCACTCTTTCCCTTTACCCCTCCCTTAATCCTATCAGTTGTGAATGTCCACTCCCCAACATCTCTCCCTTTCTCTCCACTCACTGGACCACCCTTGGACTAGCAGAGCCCAGATGAGGGCCCAGGATCTCGATGTCTGAGTGGCTAGTGCAGTCCTGTGCTCTGTAGCCTTGACTATTACAATAGCCACCTAACTGGAATCTCTCCATTCTGCATTCCATCCTTTATACAGATGCCTGATCAAGCTACTATGCTCAACAAGTTTCAGTGGTTCCCAATTAGTTACTTTTCAGATAAAATACAAACTCCTCAGTTTGACATTTAAAACCTTTCACAGTGTGATTACAGTCCATCTTTTCAGACATATTTCACATCACTCCTCTGTCTTCTAGGCTCCAGGAAAACTGTCTGATTAGAACAATCACATCCTATTGGCAAAAGCCCATCTTCTGCCTCCACATTCCTGCACACAGTTGCATGTGGCTGCCCTTCCCCATTACATCGTGAGCATCTTAAGAACAGAGATTGTCTTTTGCCTTTTTGTATATAGCTAAATGTTGCAGTGTATAGAGGCCCAGCCCTGGAGTCAGAAAGACCTAAGTTCAAATCTGACCTCAGACAATGGCATGTCCCTGGACAAGTAATTTAACCCTATTTGACTCAGTTACCTCATCTATAGAATGAGCTGGAGAAGGCAATAGCAAACTAACCACTCCAGTATCTTTGCCAAGACAATCCCAAATGGCATCACAAAGAGTCATACATGATTAATTGACTAAAAAACAGCAATATCTTTAGCACAGTGCCTGACACATAGTAATTACTTAATAAGTGTTTGTTACCTGACAGTCAATGGGCTTCCTTATCACCTTGGCCTCTCAGAGTCCCTGCTTTCCTTCAAGCTTCATCCCAGGTTTTACTTCATCCCAGAAGCCTTTCCTGATCTCTCTAGCTGCCTCTTCTAAAATTATATTGTATTCTTATATCTGTGTAAATATTGCATCGTTGCCTTCTCCTTCCCCTCCCCATGTAGAAGGGAAATCTCCCAGAGGTCAGGGACTGTTTTTGTTGAGTGTGTATCCCCAGAGTCTAACACAGTGTCTTCCACATTTGGGTTCTTAAATGATGATTGAGTTGAATTTAGTCTAAACATCTAACTTTAAAGATGGCAAAATTGAGGCACAAATGACCTGCCCAAGATACCACAATTGTGGAAACAGTATTGGACTCCAGTTTTCTGGCTTGAAATCTAGCATTCTACACCCCATTGACCAGCCAGAGTCAAGCAGCAGGCCTTGCTCAGACTGGCAGAGGAGAGAAGCAGGCCCAGGATCTCCATGTCTGAGCAGCTGTGCAGGCCTGTGCTCTGTCCACGACACCAAGAGTAAGAGCTCATCAACTGTTCTGATGGGACTGGGGCTCTGGGAGGGTATGTATGTGTATGTGTGTATGTGTGTAGTGTGTGTGTATGTGTGTGGGTGTGGGTGTCTGTGTGGGTGAGGGTGTGTGTGGTGTGGGGTGTTGTAATGGGAATGCAAATTTGGAAGATCTTCCCTGCCCCTAGGCTAAAGTGCACCTGAAGCCTGGGGTGGGAGGCTTGTTTTTCAGTAGATACTTCTTGATTGGCCTTGAGTCAATAAGGTTGTTACATTCTCTGAGCCAGGGGAAGGCTATATAAGCCCTGATGTGTAGCTTTGTTTTGGGGGCTCACTTTGAGAGGTGTTCTGTGATTTGATCAGTATTCTGAAAAGCCGTTGTCCAGAGCCCCCCCGGCTTTGAAAAACCCAGATGTTGACTGGGTATGGATGTAATGGTTGGACAGTTTGGAAAGCTGTCTGCTTGATCTGTTAATGTCTTGATAATTCTGTCTGTATATTTTGAAGTTTGGGGTGCTGACATTTTTCCCCTGAACAAGGTAAACGATATATGTCTGACTGATTAAAGTAAGCTTGTTAACCCTTTTTGAGTTGCTTTCCTTTAACAAAGCAGATCCAAGAACCTGTGTGAGCAGCCACCCTGGGGACGCCGGGGTGCTTGCTGCTACAGGTGTGTGTGTAGTATGTGTGCTGTGTGTGTGTGTTGTATGTGTGTGTGTGTGTGTGCATGCATTTTTGTATGGCTGTGTGGTAGGAAGTAGAGGAAGGTAATTAGGATATAGAGATAACTGACCCCAAGGGCATGGTACCCAGTCCATAGACAGCCAAGCAACCAGTGCAGGCATTTTTCTTTCCTCTCCTCTCTTTCCCTCTCCTCCCTTTCTCTCTTTCCTTCCTCCCCCTTCCTCTCCCCTCTCTTCCCCTCTTCTGCTCCTCTCCCCTCTCCTTTCTTCTCTTCCTCTTTTCTTCCTTCTCTTCCCTTTCCCTCCTTTTCCCTCTTCTCTTCTCTCCTCCCCTCTCCTTTCCTTTCCTCTCCTTCCCTTTATCTCTCCCTCTTTTTTTCCCTTCCCAGTCTTTAGAATGGCTCATGTATGGGTTCCTACTTTATTGCAACCATGTTTCTCCCCCTGACAACAGCTCTAATCCTAGACAACCCTCTTTTGATTCAGGTCAAAGCCTCCTGGTACCAATTAATGCTTACAGCCCTAGCATCCATCTAGACATTGTTACATGAACTATATCTTTAGGAAAGGTATCAGTGATCTACCAGAAAGTGCCTCTAAGGAGGGAGGTCAGACTGACGTGAGCCTGGGCATCATGCTAGAGAAGGAGAGGATGTTAATATCATCCATATATTGCCTCCCCTAGTCAAGGAGTTTGGCTCACCTTGTCTCAGACAAATTCCTGGTGGAGATAGAGATCTCACTGGCGGTCCCAGAGCCCAGTGTCTGGTTGTCCTTGAGCCACACAATGGTGGGTGCAGGGTATGCTTCAATGAGCATCTGTAGTGTTCGACTTTTGTGCAGCTCAGCAAACTCCAGCTCATCTAACTCCCCCAGAAACCTCACAAATCCTTTGTCTGAAAGGGTTGAAGAATCAGAGAAAATGAGATTGGAATTTCAGAAGAGACAGGAGCTCAAAAGGGACAGAGAGATGGTATAGGGCTCAGAGAAGAAGTAGAGGAGAGAGATGGTGTCAGACTCAGATATCATAGGCTGTCCCAGAGTTAGGCTCCCCCTTTATACAATACACCCAGACTGTTCCCAAGACCATGACTCCCTCATTTCTCTAGTAAGGTTCTTTCCCTGTTTGTTTGGCCAGCAGGATGAGAGTGAAGGCTTGGCCTTTGTACTCACCGATCACGGTAACATTGACCCCTTTCATGTCCCTGTGGCCATTGTAGCTCTCTGAGACATTGCAGACATAAGTACCAGAATCTCCTAGCTCAGCACTTGGGATATGCAGGATGGAGCGGATGTCATACTCTACCCCCGACAGGAAATCTGTCACTGGCTCCACCAGCCGCTTGCTCTATGGGGACAGGACAGGGAAAGGGCTCAGGTCCCAGAGAAGTCAGGGAAGGCTTAAAAGAAATCTTTGGGGGTACATGGTATCAGAAAGAGGAAAAGCTAGGGGCTGCTGGCATGGACTTCCATGGCTCCCTCTATAGCACATGTGTGCCAGGACAATAAGGATGGGCCAAAGGGCTGCCTTATCTGACTTGGGAAGGGAAGAATGGTTGACTTGCAATTGACAACTTCAGCCTAACTCAGACCAGAAAGTCCCACTCAAAGGGTCCTCTGGAAAAAAGCATAAAGTCCAGCATCTTTTATGACCCACCTCCATTCAAAGCCCTCCCTCCCTCACTGACACTGAGCATGGGCCCTGGCAAGAGTGGCCACCCCCATCCCCTTCATTCTCTCTCTTCACCCTCATCTCTGTCGGGACTAGACCACCTATCACCCTTCTCACTTCTCCTGATTGTTTCCTCACCTCCATTCGAGGGTAGGTCCAGTCAAAGTTCACCATCTCATTACCCTTCACAATGCAGAGGACAGTGATGTTCTCACCCTTCCGCACCACAGTCTGGACTGCGTTCACTGAGACATTGATGGATGAGACTGTGGAGAGAAAGAGGGAACAACCCTGAGCCAAGGAGCCAGAGTCCAAGGGACTGACAGCAGAAAGAAATGGCTAGCCATATTTAATAACAGATTCAGGACTTGGGAAGGTAACCTCATCATCTGAATCTAATAAAATGAAACTAAAGAGGAATAAAGTGAGTAGTAAAGGAAGCAGCGTGGTACAATGGGAAGAGAATTCACTGGCTCTTCAGTCAGTGACTGTGAGTTCAGATCCCACTCTTGGTGATTCCTATCTGCGTGTCTTTAGTTCCCCTGATCATTTTCCTCATATGTGAGACCATGGGGTTGAACCAATTGGTTTTTGAGGCCTCTTCCAGCTTAGATTTATGACCCTATAATCCCCTCAAAGACATGTACAATGGTGGACATAGTAAGAATGAATGACAACAGGTGGCTATGTTGGTTGGATCGAATTGAATTTGTTGCACTGATTTGCACTGGCATCTAGAACCAGACTAAGTCCTATAGTGTATAGTGCTGATCCTCTATGGAGACCTATGGAAAGACACAGGCAAGAATCAAGAAAGACAAACCCACACATCAAAGACTCCCCACACACCAATGATAATTTTACCTCTTTGGCCTCCGTTTCCTCTTCTGTAAAATGAGGGGGCTGGACTTTATGAACTCAGAGACACCTTCCAACCCTCAATCCTAGAATCCTGCGCTCCTAGGTGACTTAACGTCCCCTCAGTAGTCAGCACCTCAATTTTCTCATGAGTAAGATGAAAATAACATTGACTGTCCCTGCCTACATCATATGGCTATGATGAAGCTCACAGAAGGTAAATGGGAGTGAAAATGCTTTGGAAAGGACAAAATGATTGACATGTTGGTGAGATGATGATTATTTTATGTGAATTTTCATTGTTAATATGAGTAATTTATTGACTATTCATAGACAAGCTTAGAACCTGGGGACAGGCTAAGAGAAAGCTTTTCTCTGTCCTTGGTGCTATAATATGACTTAATTGTGGATGGGCTTTACAAGGCTAAGCAAACAAGCCCTCTTGCCTTTCTTCATATGACAACTCCATCTCCCAACACTGTACCTTTGCACAGGCTGCTCTTCGTGCCTAGAATTGCCCCCTGTCCTCACCTCTAATCTTTAGAAACTCTTGTTTGTTTCAAGGGTTAGTTAAGCACCAATTCCCACGTAAGGTCTTTCTTGTCCACAGCTAATAGTGCCTCCTTATCAAATTACCTTATATTTGGGGTGTTTGTGTGTATGTGTGCACCAATTGGTTACTTCCAATAGACTATAACTGTCTTGATGGCAGGGACTGTTTCATTGTTTATCTTTGAACACCCAGTACCTAACAAAGTGGTGGCCAGCTAGGCAGTGAAGTGGATACAGTGCTTCTGCCTGGAGTCAGGAAGACTCATCTTTCTGAGTTCAAATCTGGCCACAGACACTTCCTAGCTGTGTGACCCTGGGCAAGTCACTTAACCCTGTTTGCCTCAGTTTCTTCATTTGTAAAATGAGCTAGAGAAGGGAATGGCAAACTACTCGAGTACCTTTGCCAAGAAAACCCCAAATAGGGCCATGAAGACTGAAGAACTACTGAACACCAATGATTGTAACAGTGTCTGGTACATAGAAGGTGCTAAATAAACGCATGTTGATTTATTGAGGGGAAATGAGGTTCAAGGGAAGTTGGCCCAGTAGGGTAAGGTCCTCACCTTGGATTCGGTAGACATAATAGGCTTCAGAGTCCACCTCCCTGTCATCAATGATGGTTTTGCAGATGTAGGTCTTGTCCTCGAAGGGGCCAGTGAAGCCACGCTGGTGGTCGTAGGGAACAGGCAGTGACACGTCCACCTTCTTCTCATGCAGTGTCACCACCAGCTTTGGGTCGGTCACTCGACACGGGATTGTTGTCTCGCTGTCTCCCGTGAAGAAGATGAACAGCTCTTCGGGATCCACAGGGAGGAAGTCCACGGAGGAGTCTGCAGAAAGAATGGTGAGGCTGAGTGGATGAGGAGCAGAGCCAAGCTGGTTTGTGTCCCAGGAATATTGGCTGCTCTGCTGGGGAATCCCTTCCTGCCTGAGTCCCAGACTGGAACTCCTGCCTTGCCGAAGCCTTAAGAGAAAGATTAGTAAGGTATAACACTATCAATATAGCATGGCAACCAGACTGAGGAGGGCCTTGTATTCTAGGTCTGGACATGATTCTATAGACAATGGGGAGCCAGTGAAGTTGTTTAAACAAAGAAATAACATTATCAGAGGTATACATTAGGATGATTAATCAAGCAGAATGTGCAGGATGTATTAAAGAAGGAATAAATAATGAATAAATGTATTATAGAGGGAATAAATAATAAATGAAACAAAATAAATCAGGGCAGCTAGGTGGCACAGTGGATAGAGCACCAGTCCTGGGGTCAGGAGTTCAAATCTGGCCTCAGACACTTACTAGCTGTGTGGCCCTGGGTAAGTCACTTAACCCTGATTGCCTCCAAAAAAGAAAAAAAATCTTCACAATAACTGGGTGGCAGAATTTCATTAGAACATAGGTTTCCTGACTCCCATATCAGGGCTCTTGAATCAAAGGTACAGCTGTCTCAGATTCTCCTCTTTCTTCAGGGGCCAGCTCATCTTACGTTCTCTAGGAGGAACACGACCTCTAGTCACTTCTCCATAGAGAAGAATCACAGGGGGTGGCCAGGTAGCACAGCGAGTAAGAGCACCGACTCCAGTGTTGGGATGACCTGGAGATCAAATCCCGGGCTCAGACACTTAGCACCCACCCAGAAACACCTGGCCGTGTAACCTTGAGCAAGTTACTTAACCCCAATTGCTTAGGGGTGGCCAGGTGGCTCAGCGAGTAAGAGCACCGGCTCCAGTGTCGGGATGACCTGGATCAAATCCGGGCTCAGATACTCAGCACCACACCCAGAAATAATAACTGGCCGTGTAACCTTGAGCACTTAAGTTACTTAACCCCGATTGCTTTAAAAAAAAAAAAAAGAAGCACAAAGTTGAAAGGAACCGCAGAAGTCACCCTGTCCAACCCCTAACTGAACAGAAATTCCCTCTATAACATCCCCCAAGTGAAAGGGAGCTCACTACCTCCCATTCCACTATGAGATGTTGGTGGTAGGTATTAACTGTTGGGAAGTTATACACATATGTCTCAGTTCCCTTATCTATAAAATGGGAATATTATTATATCCTACACTAGTTACTTTACATGGCTATTGCAAATCTCAAATGAAATGCTGTGTATAAAGCACCTGGTAAAGCAAAAAACACTCTCTAAAAAGTCATCATTATGACTGGCCTTCAGCACATCACATAGAATAATCACTCTGTTTTTATTCATCTCACCAGCTTGATTGTCAGCCCTGTGTGGGCAGGCACTGGGCCTTACACCTCATTGTATCACCCATAATGCCTCACAAAGGACCCTATGCTGAGTAGGGCTTCAGTACAGGTTTATTCTGAATGATGATACTTCAACAAATCAATTTAACAAACATATTAAACCCGCTTTGCTTAACAATAAGCCATCTCTACATGAACCCCACCAAAAAAAAGATGAGAATGAGGAATAATAAACATGTGAACTCCAAATAACCTTGAAGATTCAACAGATTAACTGTGTTAGAGCAGACAGAACTTTTTTCCCACAACTGTCCAGGCATTATACCGAGGCATAAAAATTAAAAAACAACATTTTGAGTAGCTGTTGCCTGAATGCTCAAAATTTTCAAATTATGTGGAATGAAAAATTGCAATATGTATAGACTTAGGAGAAGAAATAAAAACCATACGGGAGGGGTGGCCAGGTAGCACAGCGAGTAAGAGCACCGGCTCCAGTGTTGAGAACACCTGGAGATCGAATCCCGGGCTCAGACACTTAGCACCCACCCAGAAACACCTGGCCGTGTCACCTTGAGCAAGTTACTTAACCCCAATTGCTTAGGGGCGGCCAGGCGGCTCAGTGAGTAAGAGCATCGGCTCCAGTGTCAGGATGACCTGGGGATCAAATCCGGGCTCAGATACTCAGCACCACACCCAGAAATAATAACTGGCCATGTAACCTTGAGCAAGTTACTTAACCCCAATTGCTTAAAAAAAAAAAAAAAACCATACGGGAAAAGGATGAGAGGCATGCGTTGCCTCTGTTATCTAATTGTCACTGGGGCTGTCCCAAGATGCATTAGGTGAGTCTATAGAAGATGAGCTCAAATCCCAATACACTTATTCACTCATAAAATGCTTCTTTTTTATCTAATTTCATTATAGTCCAAGGACCATTAAATCTATAAGAATAATAATAAGATAGTGACTTGTGTTCAGACCTTTTCAATATGAACACCTGTCCCAAAGGAGGAGAAGAATGAAATCACGGTGATAGAAGTAATAATGATACTATCCCTAGGTGGTGGCAGCAAAGCCCAGGGCCCTGGTATGTCACTGTACAGCATAGGCAGGGATCTTCATTACTGGATCTCAGAGCCTCCACTCACCTGGCACAAAGATGTAGACCCGCTTCTGCCCACCAAACTCCAGGCCTTGGGAGCCATTGGAGGAACATATGTATTCTCCTGTGTCAAGGCCAGTGACGTTGGTGAGGGTCAAGACGCTGGAGAAGGTGCCATCCTGGGCCTCAAGTACGGGTGGTGGGGTCTGCTGGGGAGTCTTTTCCCAGGCCACTGGGGCATCCCCTGTGCAAGTCAGGACAAAAGTGCTGGAGACGTTGAGGATGAACTCTGAGCCAGGTGGGGTTATCTCCAGTGCCTGGACCTCAGGCAACAATAACAGCCACAGCCAAGCTTGTAAAAAAAGGAGACAGAAGAGAGAATAAGGAGAAAGGCAAGGGAGAAGATCTGAGCTGCCCCATTCAGAGCTCGTCCTATTCCAGTTTGGTATAGAGGAAAGAAGGAAGTCAGAGGAACTCGGTTTGAAACTTGGCCTTGCTAGTGTAAGTTTTGTGCAAGTTTTGACAATTCACTTAATCTCTCTTGGATTCAGTTTCCTCACTTATAAAATGGGATGGTTAGACAAGATGGCTTTTTAAGGGTCTTCCTTGTTGATAAATCCTTTGAGCCTATTACTGTATTAGCACACAGGTCCTTCCACAATCCCTGTCTAGACACAATGTTTTCACTCAGAATAGCAACTGCCTCACCTTCTCTTGGTCTCCCAGTCTAGCTCCTCCACCTCACACTGGGGAGTGGGTTGGGAAGGCCAGTCCAATTCACTCTGGAAGTCCCAGGCCTGCCCCAGTACCCCGCCATTTTAGTCCCCCTCATTTTCTCCCAAACCTTGGCCCCCAAGGCTCCCCATCTGCCCAGGTCCCAGCTCCACAATTCCCAGCAATGAAGCCGGTCAAGAGCCAAGGAGCAGCAGTGGGAAATCCCCAGGAAACAATCTCTAGGCTTCTGGCTTCCTGCATTGCTTCCTAGGTCATTTCCTGTCCTTCTGCCCTGCCACTGTTCTCTTGCCTAGGCTTGGGCCAGAGCCTATGGCCTAGACTCCAGAACTGCTCTGGGGCAGGGGAGGAGTTAGAGCCTTTTGAGAAACTGAGACAGGGATGGGAAGGGTCTGGACATTAGCAGCACAATTTACACTAACTACCTTATAATGGTCGCAAAGAACACACTCCACTTTCCAGCCCACCCCCATGTTTTATTCATCTTTCTCTCCCCCAGAGTACCAATGCAATGTTCTCTGTACTCAGCAGATACTTAATAAATAAGTGGTTGTTTGGTGAATGAAGGAATTAAGAAATTAATCTGATCAGTTGGCTGCTTGATTGGTCACTTTATCAGTTGGTCCATCAGTCTAGATTCCATTTCATACAGAGGCCTGTCTTAGGCATGGTGGTAAGGGATAGAGAAGAAACTATTGCTAGCCTTTAGACAAGGTTTGATAGGCCAGGCCCCACTTACAGGAAATGGACTAGAGAACCCTAGACTGAAACCTCTGGAAATGTATTGACATGACCAAGAGAGACAGATCAGTGACAGGTCTACAGATTAGAGTGCCTGAAGGGATAAGAACTGGGTGAGGGGAGACATGGAAAAGGTGAGTTTGAGAGATAAGAAGATGGTGGCTTGGCAGACAGAGAGGGCATTCCAAATCACAGGAATGGTAAGTATGAGGGTACAAAGGAAGGCACAAAAGTCATGAGGGAAAGGGTGGAAGGACAATGGAACAGGAGGGCACTTGAGGAGTGGTTTGGCCAGCACATGGAACATGGGTGGGTAAGATAAGCATCTGGATGGCTTGCATTGGGTAGTATGGGGCTACTGCAAAGCCAAGATGGAGAGAACTCCTGCAGCTGACCCATTTTAGAGATGGGGGAAATGAAGCTTGAAGTCACTTTGGAAACATGGCAGGGAAACGGAGCTTCTAGGCTCCTTTATACTGTCCTTTGGTTTGCACCACTTTCTCTACCATTCCCACCTTTGCTACAGGGCTGCTGATCCAATAAGGCATCATTTTGTTTCCCTCTCTCCATCCCAACTCTTGTTCCCCTATCCCTCACATACCACACACACACACACACACACACACACACACACACACTTACACTCACACTTACCTGAGAAGACAGGAAGCATCTTCAGATCTGGAGGCAGCACTGACTTTCACGCTGGGGCCTCTCCCTGCCTTTCTGTCCTGTCAAAGAAACCTGCATCAGGGCCAACACAGGAAGTAGCCAAGAGAAAAGAGGGGAAAACAGAGCAGGGGAAAAGGTGAGGGAAATGGGGAAAGGTGGAAAGAGCAAAAAGGGAAGTTGAGTAAGGACAAGAAAAAAGGAGAGAGTGAGGAAGGGGAAGAGAAAAAAGGGGAGGTGGAAAGAGAAAAAGCAGGGCAGCCATGGGGTATGTGCTGGGTGGTTTCTGAGGGACACATAAGAACTATGGTCCAAACTCTCCTGAAGAGGAAATAGCGTGAGAAAAAAGGAAAGAGGAGAATCTCTGGATCCCTCTACAATTTGCAATCCTAGACGGGCCTCTCTTAGAGTTAGGGTGACCATATTTCTTGAATGTAAATCAGAGACACTTGGTCTGATAAAGGAGACTCCTTCACCCAAACCTCATTAGAAGTGCTTTCTTTACTTGAAATCAGGATTGTAGGAAAAAATCCCATAGAGTCATCACACCCCATATGGCCGGGCTGCCCCAATTACCCATCTCCCATGTTTTCCATTGCCACCAGACTTTGAGAAGGAATCCTCTTTCCTCTACCCTCACCATCTCCCCTCTGCCCCAGCTGGGTCAGCTCAGTCAGCCCAGATGGGGGAGATCACCAGTTGGCCTCTTCACCCATCCCATCACTACTACCCACTACCCACCCACCAATCAATAGGCCTCATGCCTCTCTCTGAAGCCTATGTCTCTGAGGCCCCCTCCCTCCCCCATCTCTCAGCCCCTACCAAAGTCCCCTCACTAACTCTCCTAAGCACAATTCCCAGTCCAGGCTATTTGGAAAAAAGATATAAAAGCCCCACTCTGAGGAGGAAAAGGGGGGGGGGGGGTAAGAGCTAAACCAGTGTCCAAAGAGCTCCCATGAGGAGGGGGAGAAAGCACAACAGGAAATGAGGGTGGGCGGGAAAAGAAAACAGAAGGGAGAATTCTGACCATCGGAATTTGATGGGGGGGCAGGGCTTGTTCCTACCTCCAGGCCACAGCAATGACCAGAAAGGACAGGCACAGAGGAACTGGTAGAGGAAAAGCATAGTCCCTTTCCTAGGAGGCCCCACGAGTCCCCCACAGAGGGTTTGGCTGTAGCTCTTCCTCCCTTCCCAAATGCCCCCAATCTCACAAACATTCCTCACTGTTACCAAGAGAGTTTTTGGTCTCTTGGGTTTTCCACATAAAAGCTGAAGATTCAGTGGGGAGGGTAGAAGGAGATATCAGAAAGGGGAGGGAAGCAGGGGTCAGCTTGGGGTCTAAGATGAGGGATGGGGCAGGGAGGAGGCTGGAATGAAGAGAGGCAGGTCGGGTAATGGGAGTGGGGACCGGCGCTTTGCTAGTGAGTCGGTACTAGGATTTAAGTGAATGCTAGATTCCTCTCCCTCATTGAAACACAAAGCTTTTCTCTTTCTTGTATCCCCAGCACTTAGTACAGGGGCTGGAGAGTGAGCACTGAGAGGAAATGTTTGTTAAACTGACTTCTTGGCTTAGATCTGCATAAATGCTGTTTTTCTTTGCTCATCATTTACAAAGTTCACTTACTGTGCATAGGACACAGGGGGCAGGAGATATTGGGGTAACAAAGATGAGACAAGCTCCTTGCCTTCCAGAGTCTAGAAAAGGAGGCAAGGCAGGCATGAGAGAAGAAAGAGAATGCCCAAAGGGAGTACAGACCAAGCTCTTAGAGGAATTCTAGATTAGTGTAGTCATGAAAATCAGAGAAGGTATAATCCATCACCCATTGCCAAAGTGGGGACAAATGGGGAAGATTTCAGGGAGGATGTGAGTCTCAGAAATGTAGAGAGTTAGTGTGGGGAAGGACCTTAGAAAGTTTATTAGGTTTGGAGTCAGGAGACCTGGGTTTGTTTCCCACAACTGACGTGTAAATAAGGCATTGGAGTGCTCTGGGCCTCAGTTTCCTCATCTGTAAAATGAGAAGCTGGTTCTATAGAAAGAGCACTGGCTCTAGTATTAGAGCACCTGTGTTCAGCTCCTGTCTCTGATGTTTACTACCTGTATGACCTTGGAAAATTCACCCTGAGCCTCAGTTTCCTCATCTGTAAAATGAGGGGGCTCTGAGGTCCCTTCTAGCCCTAGATCTATGATGCTATGATGCAGTCCTTACTAAGGTCCTTCTTGCTTTGAACACACGTTTGAGTCATGAAATTGGCATAGGACTTACTATCCAACCTCAGACACTTAGCAGCTGTGTGACCTTGAACAAGTCACTTAACCCTATTTACCTCAGTTTCCTCATCTGTAAAATGAACTGGAGAAGAAAATGCCAAACTGTTCCAGTGTCTTTGCCAAGAAAACCCCAAACAAGGCCACAAAGAGCTGGATACAACTGAAACCACCACCACCAACAAAATTACACAATAGGAGAGAAGGGGGAAAGAACGTAACCTGAAGTTAGGGGTGTACGAGCACACTGGAGGGACAATGGATGAGCCTTACCCTTTGACTGACCTGAGCAGAACCCTAACCCTGAAACTGAGACTAGATCATAGAGGGCCATGAATACCTACAGAGTCTGAGCTTATACTCATGGGCAATGGAGGGAGAGCCAGGAAAGGTTTTGAGTGGTGGATTATTTTGTGTTGGGAGAAGGTGAATCTGGCAGTGGATGGTTCAGTGTTGAAGAGGCCAGAGCTAAGAATCTCACCAAGGCATAAAAACCTTGCCCCTGTATAGTGCTGTATTCTGGAGACATTCCCCCTTCACTGTCAACACTCTACTTGCCTCATCACAAAATAAACAGCAGCTCTAGAAAGCAGGATTTTCTGGCATTTAGAAAATGTGTACTTGGGAAAAGTGTGCCTCATTGCATCCCTTTTCCTCCTCTCTGCACCTGCCCTACTCCCACATAGCTGCCTCCCTCTAGTTCCAGACGAAGGCATCTACAGATTCAATCCAATAAACTTTCATTAAGTGGTTACCATATGCCAAGTATATGCTGGGCACTGAGAGTACAAAAATAAAAAGGAAACAGGGACTGCTCTTGAGGAGCTTACAATTGGTTAAAGAAATATAATACGTACACAAGTCAGGAAACAAAGTATTTTCTAGAGGAAGAGAGTGCTAAACCTGGTCGAGGGGAGATCAGAGAGGCTTCCTATGGTGGGTGGCACCTGAGCTGAGCACTGTGGGAAGTCAGGAATTCTAATAGGCAGAGGTGAGGATGGAGTGATTCCCGGGTACTAGCACCATGGGTCACAGAATTATAAAACACAGAATGCCAGACTTAAATCAGATCTTATAAGTAATCTAATCCACACATCTCCCCCACCTGCCCCCTGTTCATCTTGATTTACACATGAAAAAAACACCCAAGGAAGGGAAAAAACTTTCATAAGGTCACACAGAAAGTTTGAAGAGGATCCAAGATCTGAATCAAGGATGTTTGACTCTAAAACTAATGTTCTTCCTTCTACCTCCAAGGCTGGAGACTATCCCCAAATCTTTCATCTAGGCTGACAGAATCTTGTTCCATGTCTCAAGGAAATAAGAATAAAGTTTAGAGAAATATAGGGAATAAGAATAAAGTGTAGAGAAATATAGGTCTAGAAAACCTTCTTAGGAGTTCTGGTTTTTTTTTTTTTAAGCAATTGGGGTTAAGTAACTTGCTCAAGGTTACACGGCCAGTTATTTCTGGGTGTGGTGCTGAGTATCTGAGCCTGGATTTGATCCAGGTCATCCCGACACTGGAGCCGGTGCTCTTACTCGCTGAGCCACCTGGCTGCCCCTAGGAGTTCTGGTTTTGCTTCAAGAACTTAGAATCCCAAACCACCAAGTAGAAAGGAGATGAACCATTCCCCATGCCTCCAGACAAACCTCACATGTAAATTATCTTCTGTTCTAGAAGACCCCAAAGAAAGAGACTCCCTTCATGACTCATTTGGTAGCTAGACCCCATTAGGATGTAAACACTTTGAGGACAGGGACTGTCCTTTGTTTACATCTTCAGAACTTGGCAGAATGCCTGGTACACAGGAAACACTTCAGAAATACTGGTTGATTGTTGACTGACAGGAAGTCCTCCTCAGCTATCTAGAAAATGGGACCAATGTCAGGGGGAGACACAAGATGACTTCTCCAGGTCATTTGCAGTCCAATCAGTCTATGATTCCCCTGGTTCCAATTCTTCTTTTAACTTAAGTCCATTTCATCAGTGGCTGCCCTCAGCTGTTTGATGAGAAGTCCTGCCCCAAACCCCAACTTAAATATATGTCTTATCACACTTGTATTCTGCATGGTTTTTTTCTTACTTATGGTCCGTGGAGATGAAGATGTTTGTAAGCAAGTTAAGGATGGCTGGTGAGGAAGTTAAAACCTTTAGGCTGAGACATTTGGGGAAAGAGGAAAATATGAGAAATAAAAGAAGTAAGAAAAGAATAGATGAGTCAGGAAATGTGTGTGAAAACTTTTTGCACTGGAAGCAGGTGAAAGCTAATCTGGATGTCCAGAGAGAATAGAAACCCAAGAAGAGATGAGCAGGGCGTCACCCCTTGGAGGGTCAGGAATCTCTCTGGCACCTAAATTCAAGGTGAGATCTGGAGAGCCCAGACTGATGAGACCTTATATTCCAGGTGGCTAGGGTAGCTGAAGGAAATCCCTTCTCTAACTTGGGCTAGGTGAAACTGGGAAAAGAAACTAGACTTTTCTGAGAGTTGAGCAGAAAACAAGTGGATTTTAGATAGCTGGACAGAGAGAATGCTGAATGAAGGAAATCCCAAATCAGACTCCTCTCCTAAACTGGATGAGTCTCTGCCTTAGTTAGACTGTGCACCTAGAACTGGCCTGCCTGAATAAAAGAGGACCCAAAGATTCCTCACTCTGCAGTAATGTATGTATTATGTTCTAACGGTGACTGTTTCAACTGTGGGCAAGTGACTCACTACTTATGAGAGGACAAGAGTAGTTTAGGGTCAACAGCTGCCCAAAGAGGAATCTCTCCTGAACTTGAGGTCATGGAAACCAACCTTGCACTGGTTCACAGTCCCTTTGCTCTCAAATGTAATTTCTGCTTTCCCCCATACATCTTGACAACTAAGGACTGATCACTCCATTTTACAGATGAATAAATCAAAGAGTGAGGAGTGAAGATAAACCACAAGTAAAAGAGTTAGAAGAGAATAGAAAAATTTAGAAGATAGTACAGGAGGAGATGGCTTAGACCAAGGTGTGCCAGAGGGCTGAGTACTAGGGCATAAACTTCCCCCAAATCAGGTGACAGGTTGAGTCTTTGGGAGGTTAATACAATGGGAATGCACAGAAAGTAGTGTGAGATGGTGAAACAGGTTAGATCTAAACTCCCTTCAGGGTTAAAGGGGGTGTTGTTCTCTGGGGAAAGAGGACAGGGTATCAAATCTGTGCCTTCCCTCAACTCCAGGGAGCTCATACTACCTCCTAGAACCCCACCCCCATCGCCGCTCCCTTGGCATGATCCAGGGCTGTGTACAGAGAAGGGTCTTAACCTGGGCACCCACCCTGTTGAGCACATCATAGAGATGGTTTGCAAATGTGCACATGCCTCCATTTTTCTGTGCCTGGGGGAGCAAGCACTCATTTACTCATCAGTGCTGCCCAGGGAGAGGCTTAGCCAGGGATAAGCCCAACCTCGTGATTCTAATGTTTTCATTGTCTGGGAAAGCTAGAATACAGAACAGCGGGGAGAAACGGCCAGGAAAAGTGTCAGAGAGATAGAGAGAGGACAGAGAGGGCCAGCGGAGAGGCAGGATCACAAAAGGCAGCCAAGCCCTGACCTAATAATGCCTTCTACACTCAGCCTATTCTGTTTGCCCCAGCCCCTACTATCTACAATGACTGCCTCTCTCCCCACTCCTGTCTGGACACATTCTGGATAAGAATCCAAGTCTTTTCCAGCTGGAAGCCACCAGGCAAGGCCAGGCCTTGTCGTATCATAGAATTTAGAGCCGAAAGGACTTTGGAGACAACGTGGTCCAACTCCTGCTGCTCAGTTTTTGCAGTTGGGGAAACTGAGGCTTGGAGAGGTTGTGACTTGCCTATGGCCATGTGAATAGCAAATAATGAGTAGACTCTTCCTAGATTAAAGGCAAATTCTAGAGCAGAGAAAGCAAAGGCCTCTCCTTTCAGTTCTGCTCTCCATTCTGTACCATACTCCCCAGCAACTCCCCTCCCCCCAGCCCCAGGGAGGCTGATCTGCCCTGTGGTGCCCTCTCTCTCCTCCTCCCATATCCCTGCCAGGGGGCCTGGCCAAGGGAAACCATTAGCAGCCTGGGGGGATGGGGGTTTTTGTGCGTCTCTCCAGAGCTGCACTGTTTATTATTCTAAAGCAGGAATTTGGCCAGAGCGTGGAGACAGGCGGTCACTCAGGCTCTGAGCCAGGCCCTGGCTGGGGTTGGCCATTGAAAGACATTTTCTTGGCTGCAGAAACCTGGGCTTTAGGGATTGAGCCCTCCAGGGTCACAGACCTTGGACCCTCCAGTATGTTCTGACCATTAGACAGACCCAGGAATTGGAGGGGATTGAATCCAAGCTATCCTTGGTGAACATACTTTGGTTGGAGATGCCTGAAGATAGGGCTGCTTTAACGGAGCCTCTAATGTTAGAGATGGAAAGGTCTTTAGAGATGATTTAATCTATCCCTTCACTTTACAAGTGAAGAAACTAAGGCCTAGGGTGGTGAAGGAAGGACATATCTAAGGTCAAACAGTGAGCTAGGGGTGCTGCTTCTGTGAAGTAGAAATGCTTGCAGTAACTACCTCTCTCCAGCCTCTGAAATTGTCTCTGTAACATTGACAGCTGTCCTAAAGTGGTAGGGAGGTATTTGAGCACAGGCTAGATGACCATCTGTTGGGGGTGTCTTAGAGGGTATTCTGTCTTAGGTTTGAGCTGTACTAGATTTCCTCTGAGGTCCCCTCTGCCTCAGTCTGTGAATTTTTTCATACTCCAAAATTCCCCAAACTGTGGGGCCGCAAAGAGTTGTTTGGACCTCAAGGGCCCAGGAGCTGCAAAGTTTGTAAAGATCCTGGCATTGCTGTCTGTGGTTGCCCCCTCCCTTCTATCTCCAGCAGATGACAATTCTGCTTTGAGCAGGGCAGAGTTGAGGGTCTGACTTCGAAGTCAGGAGCTTATGTGAGGATTGAAGTTAGTCCCATGGCTAGGAACTTTTCATTGTTACTAGGGCAAGGGAAGTCTTGAGAATCAAATTCTGAAAGGAGTGATAGAGAAGGGGACTGGGGCAGGGGAGGTATTTTTCCAGAACAGAAGTAGAAACCAATGTGAACTGTCTCTTCGAGATGGCTTTAGAAGAGTGGGTGATAGAGAAAGCACTGGTCTTAAGAGTCAGAATCCCATGCCTGATGCTTCTCAGCTATGTTTGCCCAGGTACCAGAGCATACAAGAGCCTGTCTGCTCATCGTAAAAATAGGAGAAGCAAGATCACTTACCCTGTACATGTGGCATGATGGAGGAAGAAAGACTTAGGTTTGAATCCTGCCCCTGATACTGTCTAGCTGTATGACCAGTCACTTAGCCTAGCTGGGTTTTAATTTCCTTATTTGGAAAATGGGTATGATAATAGCTGAAGTTCCTTTCTTTTCAGGCTTGTAAAGAGGTTCAAATGGGATAATGCATGTAACACGTTCTAGCCCGAGGTTCACATGAACTCAGATTCATCTTGGAGGTGGGGGGGGGAGGCTCAGTGTTCCTGACCTCAAAAAGAAGGATGGGGTTGCTCTCTTTCTCTGATTAGGAAAACTCCAGAGAAATCTCTAAAACAAAGCTAAGCTATGGCCCATGTCTAGGGTCTCCCCAAAATATGGGTAGCAGGGTCCCTTCTAGAAATGGTGCTTCATGAAGCATAAGGGATAAGACAGTAGTTAAAATGCAAGAGACTTCAAGAACAATTACAGAAAATATCTCAAATAGTCCATTCTATTAATTCTACTCCCCTTGCTCTTAGAGGCCTGATGACAGAAGAGGAAGAGCACTGAATCTGGAGGCAAAGGGCACGGACCTGAATCTTGGTTCTGCTCGTCACTACTTGAGTGATTTTGGATAAGCCAATTTACTTCTCTGGTCCTTGGTCATGCTTAATAATCTTTGAGGTTTCTGCTAGCTCTAAATTCTAAAATCTATAATCCCTTGGGGCTAAGAAACCATGCTAAATCCAGGATGACCTCCAGGATGACCTTCATGATCCATCAGGATGAGTTGGATTCCCTAGCCCAGAGGCAGAGAGAAGCAGCCAACCCAGGTAAGCAGGAAACTTTAGGGGGAGCCAAGGGAGAGAGGTCCAGCCTCCGCAGCAGTTCCCAGGATCCTTACTTCCTTTTTCTGTCCCCCTCCTTCCCCCTTTCTTCCCCCAACCCCCCCACTCCCTGCCTCTGCTCCTTTCCCACCGTTTTAATCTAAATAAATCTAAGCCATCTTGGCCCACATCCTCCCTTGCAACATCCCTCCTTTGAGGTCCCAGGGATCCCACGACATAGTCACGCCTCAGGGGCCAGATCACTGGCTCACTGCCTGCACCAAGCATCTGGCTGGTATGTAGCCACTCACACAACACACACACACACACACACACACAATATGCACACCACACATCCTGTGATGTATGCACATCGGACAGGCATATGTGACACTCACCCACAGGTACACGTGTGGTCACAGACACACATTCCTGCACATGCACACAACACTACAGAAACTCATACCCACACCCACATAGACACACATAAATCATGCAAGCGCATAAACACAGACGTATACACCCACGGAGAAATCCACACATTCACAAGAGTCCATACTTTTCCCCTGGCTGGCTTCAATTATCACCTCTAGACCAATGCTTTCCAAATCTGTATCCTGCCAACCTCTCCCCTGAGCTCCAGTCCTGCGTTCCCACCAGGATATTCTACCAGCACCCCAAACTCAACATGCCCCAAATGACCTAATTCTTCATCTTCCCCTCAAAAGCTGCCCTTCCACTCAACTTCCCTATTTCGGTTGAGGTCAGCACACCCCTTTCAGGCACCACTGAAGCCTGAAAACTGTGTCATCTGTGCATCTTGCCTGTCCCTCACCCTTCACGTCCAATAAGCTGCCAGGCCCTATTGATCCTACCCAGGCATTTCTCATGCCGCTCTCTTTTCCACCTGGGGAAATGCCTATCCTAATTCAAGCCTTCATCTCTTCTCTCCTATGATATCTATGTAGCATCTAAACCAGTCTTCCTGCCTCCAAGGGCATCCTTCTACAAGCCACCTTTCATTCTCCTGCTGGGTACCACACTGTTCAGGCCACTCCCTTGATAGGATGTACATTTCTTAACCTAGGGACCCCTTCAATTTTATCTTTCACAGGATCATAGGTAGAGAGTGGGGAGGGACCTCTGGGGTCAATGAGGCCAGCCCCCTCATTATACAGATAGAGAAATCAGATGAGGTGACTTCAAGTTATCTTTTTCCTAGCAATGTGCCTGAAACTTTCCTTTCTATTGATCTCCTTTGCCTTTGTGTTAGTTATTTGTGCACATCTTATTCCCTCTGTTAACTTGGAAACTTTGGAAACCAAACATCAACTTGGTTGGATGATGAGAGGCTTATCAAACCATGTGGTTTGTATATCTCCTGCCATCCCCAGAATCACTGTGGCACAGAGCCTCTTACATACTAATAAATGTTTATTGAAAATAAACCAGATGTCCATAATCTATTCAACCTTTCCCTAACTAATGGGTATTCCTTTATTTTCCAATTATTTGCTGTTACAAAAAGGGCTTTTGTAAATATGTTTGCACATATAAGTCCTTTTCCTCTTACAAAGGATAGTAGTGGTATCATTGGGCCAAAAAGCTATCAAATCCAACCCTACCTCCCCAATGCCAGTTTAATGATTTCTTGGGCACAGTCCCAAGTCACTTTCCAGAATGATAGGACCAATTAAAAATTCCACTAACAGTAGAGTAACCTTTAGTGAAGTGACCCAGAGAGATGTGATTAGTTGTTCGGTTGTGTCTAACTCTTCAAGATCCCATTTGGGATTTTCTTGGCAAAGTGATTTGCCATTTCCTTCTTCATCTCTTTTACAGATGAGGAACTGAAGTAAACAGGATTAAGGTGACTTTACCAGGGTCACACAGCTAGTAAGTGTCTGAGGCCAGATTTGAACTCAGGAAGAGGAGTCTTCCTCACTCCAGGTCCAGCACTCTACCCACTGTGCCACCTAGCTGCCCAGTGATTAGTTGAGGTCTATTTGATATTTTTATTGATGATTTTGGATGATGAGTGGCTTATCAAATTTCCAGAGGACCAGCATTTTGGAGAGCTAACTAATATGTTGGGTGATACAATCAACATATACAGCTTCATGTCTCTTCCAGCCATCCACCCAGGCCATCTTATTATATGTCTCCTGACTCTGACCTGCTCCTGTGGTCCACATCTTCCACACCTCAGATTTCTAGTTCCTGGAGAAATTAATCCACTTTTCTCTGGACCTCCTGTCCTAGGGTCTAACCTAGTTGTTTGGCTACTATATGTGTGCAGACTAGCTCATTTAGCCCATTCTATCAATTGGCTAGCCCTAGACACCAGACCATGCTTCAATTCCACACCTCACCTCACCATCTATCTATCTATCTATCTATCTATCTATCTGTCACGAAGTGCTCCCATTAAATTGTCAGCTCTCTTGAAGGAAGGAGCTATATTTGTTTTCATTTGTATTTCCAGAGCTTAACACAGTACCTGACACAAAGTAGGGACTTAATGTCTGACTGACTGACCACCCCCTTCAATCTCCTCAGAACAAAGCTCCTTTCCTTTATGACTTTTCCCCAACATGTGACATCTTCCCCTATTAAAATATAAGCTCCCTGAGGACAAGGACTATTGCTTTCTTAATATTTATATCCCCAGTACTTAGCACAGTGGCTGTCACAAAGTAAGGATGTAATAGATGCTTTTCACTCATTCGTTCAGCTCAACAAGTTAGAGCAAAGGGCCAAATCTGAGATCATGTTTTATAGGGATAAATGTTCAGTCCTACATTTATGGGTTAAAAAAATCCCCTACTCTTAGGATCAAAAATCAGTTGCACAGGTATAGAGGATCAGGAAAGCATCTAGTGATAAGCACTCATGTAAAAAATAAAACCAAACCTGAGGAGGTTAGTGGATTGTCTGCACCACCCCTCCCCCCAAAAACTAATTTAATTAGACTTATTGATAGAAGCATAACACCCAGAGTCCACAGAGTCTGTATTTTTGCTATCCCCTTCACTCTTCAGTCCCTATGTGGAGAATTGTGTTTGGCTCTAGCTGCCATGTTTTCGAAAGGTCATTGACACATTAGAGCCAGGTCAGACCAGGGTAACCCGTATAGTGATGGGACTTGAAATACGGCCTGGAAAAACCTATGAGGGCCATGCTAGTTGTCATCAAGTCAAGTACTTGACTTGATGTACTAGATTGGTTTTCACTTGGCCTCAAAGGACAGAACTAAGAGCAGTAGATAAGAGTCGGTGAGATGCAGATTTGGACCTTGATACGAGGAAAACCTTCCTAATAATCATAGTGATGAAAAAGTGAAACGTGACTGGAGATAGTGAGTTATCCATCCCTGGAGGTCTGAAAGGCTGGGTAGCTTTTTGTCAGAAATGGTGCCTGGGATATTCTTATTCAAGTGGAAGTTTGGCCAAAGACTGAGAGATTTAAAGCTGAAAAGGATACCAGAAGCTATCCAATCCAATCCCGTGTGCTCTATTTTATATGAGAAAACGGAGGCCCCGGAAGAATAATGTATTATCCACTTAGAATCTGTGATTCTGGGAGGCAGCCCACTTCATTTGGGAGGAGCAAATGAAAGAATGCATGTAAGAAAACTTTGTAGTTTGTAAAGCACAGTGCATTTAATTCAGCAAGCATTTATTAAGCACCTACTATATGCTCGGCTCTGGAGATACAAAGCCAAACCTGTTTAAGTTTCTGCCTTCAAGGAGATTACATTCTACTTAGAGTCCGGAGGAACAACACATACATCCTTAGGTAAATACAGAGTTATTGGAGAGAGGGAAGGGGAAAGACCTTATGAAGGAGCTGGTCCTTGATCTGATCCTGGGAGAGAACTAGAGTTTTCAAGAGGCTAAGATGAGAAGGGAGAGGACTCCAATCCAGACACACAGGTTAAATAAAGCCAGACTGTGCAGGACTTAAATGCCAAAAAATTGCATTTTAGTCTAGAGGTAATTGATGCTGTTCAGTCATGTCCAACTCTTCACGACCCTGTTGGGGGTTTTCTCGGCAAAGATACTGGAGTGGTTTGCCATTTCCTTCTCCAGCTCATTGTACAGATGAACAAACTGAGGAAGGCAGGGCCACACAGCTGGGAAGTGTCTGAGGCCAGGTTTGAGCTCGGGAAGAGGAGTCTTCCTGACTCCAGGCTCAGCACTCAATGCACTGCACCATCTAGTTCCCAATTCCAGAGGCAATAGGGAGCCATTGAAACTTTTTGACTAGGGGAATGGCATGGTTAGATGTGTGTTTTAGGAATATCCACTGGGTAGCTAGGTGACCAGAAACTGGATGTTAACAAACCAATTAGGAAATGATGACAGTAGTCTAGGCAAAAGGCTAAAAACAGCCTGAACTAAGATGGCAACCATATGAGTGGGAGAGAATGTGAGCAATGTAGAATTGACAAGCAATGTAGAATTGGCAACTGATTAGTTGTGGAGGAAGGAGAGAAGGAAACAATCAAGCACTATGCATTTATTAATGCTTACTGCTATGTGCAGGCACTGGTGGTGGGGGGGGAGGGGGGGGACAAGAGTTGAAGGTTACTCCCAGGCTTCAAACCAGTGGATTGTAAGGGTGGACCCTGGATGGAAATAGAGAATTTAATAAGGGTGGGATCAGGGAGAAAGATAATGAGCTGGAATCGAGATGCCTACAGGCCATTCAAGTACATATGTCCAACAGACAGCTGGAGAGTACAGACCTAGAGCTGGAAAAGACTTCAGAGACCATCCAGTCTAGCCCCCTCTTTGCACAGATGAGGAAATTGAGGTAAAGGGACTTGACCAAGGCCACAACACATAGCTAGTAAGCACCAGAAGTGGTGTTTGATCTCAGGATCTCTGACTCCAAAGCCAGGCTGTTTCTACTGGCCCACAGTGCCAGGGTGGGAGGGGGTAGGAGAGGGCATTGGAGCTCAGGAGAGCTAGTGCTTGTAAATACCAAGTATAGGCAAGATCTCTGTGAATTTAGGTAGGCCATTTCTGCCTTGCTGAGTCTCAGTTTCCTTCTCTATAAAATAAAGGAGTTGGACTTGAAAATCTCCATGATCTCTTTGCGGTTCTGCCCTTCCGTGAGTTTAACACTCAGGACAAAGCATTCCATAAAGAGAGCAGCCGCTTCAGGAATTCTGGGGGCAGGTGCTTGAGCAGATTCTGCTATAAGCTGCAGACTGGGCACTGGCCAGAGAGCAGCTTCTGGGCCATGGGGAGGGGATGAGGCATGAGGAAAGCAGAGGTAACAGTAAGGACCTAGCAGAAAATGTGACCGTCATGCCAGGTAGTTCTTGGCGGGAGCAGGAAATGCACATCGTGACTGTGGTACTTGTCAATGCCTGGACAGAGGTCTCAAAAGTAGCAAAAAACTTAGCTTCGACATAGGGAAGACAGAGAGGGGAGGAGAGCAGAGAGGAGAGGCTTTACCCAACGGATCCTTACCCCCACAATTTTCACTTCTGTAAAATAAGGAGGTTTTTACTAAATCAGGGTTTCTTAACCTGGGGTCCACAGACTCCTTGAATAGATTTCAACTGATCTGTGAACTTGAATGGGGAAAAATAAATAAATAATGCTGGGCCTGGAGTAAATCCTGCCTCAAACACTTACTGTGTGACCCTGGTAGGTCACTTAACTTCTGTTTACCTCAGTTTCTTCTACTGCAAAATGGGGATAATAATAGCACTTACCTTCCAGGGTTGTTGTAAGGAGAAAATGACATAATATTAATAAAGCCTTAACATAGAGCTTAGCACTTAATAAATGCTCATTTTCCTCTTTGTTTCCTTCCTTACTTCCTATTTGTCTTAATTTTCTGCATTTAAAAGCCATTATCCAGAGAGGAGATCCAAAGGCTTCATTAGACTGCTAACAGGGTCCACGACACCAAAAAAGGTTAAGAATCCTGGACTCAATGATCTCTAATGTCCCTTCCAGGTCCAAATCCCATGATCCTATGACTGCCCCACTTCA
>NW_027186372.1:35040599-35051402 GCF_028583685.1 Petaurus breviceps papuanus | reverse complement strand
TGCTTCTTCTCTCCCCCTCACTCTGCACCCAGCTGGTCCATGGGGAGAAGTCAAAAAGAAATGACCTATTTTCTGGGAGTTCAAAATAAAATGAAACATCTGTCTGGAGTGAGGCCAAGCTTATAAATAACCATCCTCTCCCCACCACCAGCCAGCCCAAAGGACCAGCCGGCTCTGCTCTTTCTGCCCACGCCTCCCTAACCTGCCCACCCCCTCACTCTCACCCCAAGAAGGAACCTGGCTGGGGAGTCCCAGAGACAATAGCCAGCAACGGTAAGAGGGGGAGCCTTGGAAATGTGTGGAAGAGAATCTCTGGGGGGAGCACGTGTGCCTCAATGCCTGGGAAAGGAGGAGGAGAAGGAGATAGGCTGCAATGGAGGAGGTTAAGCAGATCAAGGGTCCCCACATGGGCTGGGAAAACATGCGGGGGAGGAGGTGAAGTTCCCAAACACTTCCTGTCTCCTTTGACCGTCCATACCAGAACTGAAGAATCTCAGATGGGCTCAGGGGTCTTAAAGGTCATCCAAGACCAACTCTGATCAGTACAGGAATCCCTTCTATGACTTCTCTGAGAAGTCACTCAGTCGCCCAGCCTTTGACTGAAGGAATCTAGAGAGGGGAACTCACTAATTCCGGAGGCAGATTATTCCACTTTTGGATAGCTCTGTTAGAAAGTGTTTTCCCAACTCCCTGAGACCCTTTCTGGGGGTCCATGAGGTTGAAACGATTTCCATAATTATACTAAGATATTATTTGCCTACTAAAATACAACAACTACATATCCAATTACATATCTGTGTGAGGCAGGATTTTTTTTTCATGTACTTCAACCAAAACAACATATCACAACAGATTGAATGCAGAAGCAGATATGAGAATCCAGCTGTCTTCTATTAAGCTAGACATTAAAGAGATTTGCAAAAATGTGCATAATGATTCCACTCTTCTAATTATTTTTGCTGAGGAAAATAGTTATTTTTCATAAAAAGATGTTATTTGTATTCATTTGTAATAGATTTATTACTCTTATTTTTAAACAAATTGATAAATAAATTAAAATTTTTGTCAGCTTTAATTTATAATATGGCATATATCGATAGATATAAGCCACAGAAACAAAAACTCTTGAAGGTCCTAAAATTTTAAGAGTGTGAAGAGGTTCTAAGACCAAAGTTTTGAGAACTGTAGCTGTCATCTAGTCAAACCTTCCACAAACATTTATTAATCACGTGGGATGAGCCAGACATCTATGCTAAATACTGGGTATACAAAGACAAGAAGAATCAGAGGCCTCTAATGAGCTTACAACCTATTGTTCAACTATGGAGGTCACATTAATGAGGGTCAGAGCCAGGAGTTGAATTTGGGTCTCCTGACTCACCATCCAGTGATCTCTCAGGAGTGAGTCACTGACCACAACCCTTTCAGCCACTTGTCAGAGTCCAACAAACACATTGCTGAAGTGTGAGAAATTTTAGAGTACGCTTCCCAGCAGGCAAGTCAATATGGGGTCCATAGCATAGCTACAGAATCCTGCCTCATTCTCCTCAATACGGGAGATAGATGGGATTGAAAAATCCCCTCTGTTCTGGATCTCTCTGTCTAGCCCTCTATGTCCAGTTGCTTCCCAGCATCATTTCTTTTCCTCCAGCTTCTCAGGGAATTTTCTCTTCCCAATTCTACTTGCTTCCTCCCCCCCAACCCAGGCTAGTCACCTGCATAACTGAGGAAGCAGTTTTTCTGTCTGTGGTTCTTTAATTCTGTCATGGTTCAGACTCTTGCCCTGACTTTTCCAGAACCACACACCTCTACTATTCCACACTTCACTCCTTTATTCATTGCTCAGAACTTCCCAATTTTCCAGTTTCCTTCTGTTTACTCCACTGGCATTCTGACCCTCACTAATTTTCCCTTTTTGCCCCTGGCTCCTTCCTTCCCATCACACCTGGGTCTTGCCTCATCTCTTAGATATTTTTATGAATATCTTTGTTTTTATATCACCTATATTTTAAACTTTGTCATTAACTCATTTCTCTGCTCCCAACGAGTCTGGTCTAATATCCATCACAAGGAAAAATTTACAGAAAGGTATATTTGAATTGACTATATATATGTTTAAAAAAAATAGAACTCTTACCTACATCTAAATTGAGGGAGGTGGAGGATTTGTCCTTTATTTTCAAAGAGGACTAATGACATCACAGATGATGTCTTGACTTGCATGTGAATAGGATTTAAGGGAGGCAGAATTGCACAAAGTTGCCAGTTTCACTCTCTTCCATCGGAGATAGGTCATTAGATCATAATATGACAGAGCTTAAAGTTTCTTTGCAACACACATGAAAGATATAAAATTGGAAAGGACTTCAGAAACCTTGGAGGCCAGCTCTGTCATTTTACAGACGAGGAAACCGAGACTGAGAAAGGTTAAGTGACTTGTCCAGGGCCATACAGCTAGGAAATGCTCGAAGTAGGATTTGAACCTCAGATCTTCTTTACTCCAAGCCCAGTGTGCTACCTACTGTACTACCTAGTTGCTTTCAGCACTAGAAGGGAGATCTAAGACTAGAACATAGAGCACAGAATGTTAGACGAAGAACGGTCCTTAGCACATACATCCTATAGATCTGGAAGCAATTATAATTCAAAGAAAGAGATGAGGCAGGACTCTCTCTATCCCTCTTTATGCCATTTGGGAAAATACACAAGAGAACTCTGGGGAAAAGGGATCTATTCTGGAAATTTAAGAAATGGGCAGTGCCATTTCCTACCCATTCATAGACCCCTTATTACTGATCTGGATCAGGGAATGATTTTTGTTTTCATTCTCCTCATTGAACCCCCATATTCCTCTGTGGTCCTCCATTCTCTGACCACCTCTCCTCCTCACTGAGTCCTCATCCCCTCACTGAGCCTCTTCCTTTATCGAACTCTCATTCCTTAGCTGAGCCCCTGTTCCCTCACTGAATCATCATTGCCCTCACTCAGTCCCTATCCCCTCACTGGGCTCCCATTCCCTCACTGAGACTTCATTTCTTTACTGCCTCCCAGTCCCTCAGTGAATCACCAGCTCCCTCTGAGTCCCTTGATTCCAGTGAGTAAGCATCGAGAGTATCCTCAAAATTCTTCCTGCTACAAAATAATAAGGGAGGAATGAGGAGTGGGGTGGCAGAGGGGGCTTTTTATCAGCTGAGCTGGATGATGAGAAAGATCCTCATTCTTCCCAATCGCAGAGTTCCCAGGACACACTTCATTCCTACCCCAGCTGTGGACCTCTTGGGTCCTCTTTTTTCTCCAGGTTTAATTGATTCATTCAGTTAGTCAAAAAAAGATTCACCAAGCACCTACTATGGACAGAACTTTGTGCTAGGTGTGGGGTGAGAGGGAGAGGTGGGAAGGTGGATAAACGGTGCACAAAGGAGTTACAATAAATAAGTAGCACGTGTGTGTGTGTGTGTGTGTGTGTGTGTGTGTGTGTACACACACACACACGTGTGCACCAAAAGAGGTCCTGACCAAGAGCTAGGGAGGTTCAGAGGAGGGTGGGTTGTTTTGTTACTTCCAGCTGGCAGAATCAGGTAAAACCAGGTATGTGTGGAAGCAAACTCAAACAGGATTCCAAGAGTTGACTTAAATTTTCAGTGTAAGCAGTTACAATTCAGAAATTTGTAGCAAATGCTACAGATCAGAACTTAATGTAATTTTGTTGACTGCCTAGACTCAAGAAAGTGATAGGGAAATGTTAATAATGCAGATTTAAATTCTAAAATGTGTTCTCTCTTTTCAGAGAGCCTTTTCAGAGTTGTGAAGTATTTACCAGCACACGCCCGCTCAGGGTTTGTGAAGGTGCCATTTGAAGCCTTCTAGGATTTCAACAGGCAGGGTTAGGGTAGGGCTGAAAAGATATTGTAGGCGTAGGGGAGATCCTGAGCTAAGACCCTGAAACAGAAAAGCAAAATGCAACTCAAAGGCAACTGTAAAGTGCATAATATCATTTACCTGGTCTGTCAGTAGAATTGAGGAATATGGGGAGAAGAGTAATGTGGGGAAAGTGAGGCAGCACTAGATTGTAAGGGCCTTGAAGGTCAGGCTAAAGAGTTTGCACTTTATTCTAAATGTCACAATGGAGAGTGATACTTGAGCAAGAGAAAGAGAGCTATCCTTTAGGAAGACAGCTAGGTGAAAGAGTACCGGCCCTGGAGTCAGGAGGACCTGAGTTCAAATCTGGTCTCAGATACTCTCTAAATGTGTGAACCCAATTGCCTCCAAAAAATTAAATAAAAATTTTTTGAGGGAAGACGACTCATCGACTTCACCATATGGTAGGAAAAGCAGAGCCTCAAGATTCAGAGAATCTGTGTTCAGCTCCCATCCCACTGGCTTTACTGTCTGTGTGACAGGCAGGTCCCTGTGCACTTTGGGCCTCTAGTTTCTTCATCTGCCGAGTGAGGTGGTTGGGGTTCCTTTCAACTCTAGATTTCTGACCTTGTGACTGGCAGCCTGTGCAAGGTGAGTAGATGGGGGAGATGCCTGAAGATGAGATAGAAGACAGGCAGCTTAGACTGGGCTTCATGGGATCTAGAGCAGCAGGACTCCTTAGAGCTCATCTAATCCAGCTCCCTCATTTTACAAATGAGGAAATTAAGGCCCAAAGGGACTTGCCCAAAGTCCCACAGATAATAAGTCCCAGAGCCTGGATTCAGACCCAGGGCCTCTGATTCCAAATCCAGCACTCCTTAAGAGGGAGGAGACCTACTAAATTGCTGGGGGCGGAGAGGAGAGGAGTATACTGTTTACACATTCCTAAAGGGTCCGTTATTCCAAGCAGAGAGACAGTTGTTGTGCTGGGACTTTTGGTTATGGAAATTCCCCCTAATCCAGTCTTGGTCAGGAAACCTCAGCCTTAGAAGCCAAGACCAGCATCTCAGAACCACCAAGAACCCAGGAAGGGGGCAGAACCAAGGAATCAGACAGAGCTTCCTTTGAGACCCTCAAGGCTATAAAAAGAGAGCATATAGACTGTCAGAACTGGAGGGGGATGATAGGTCCATGGATTTAGAAGCAACCTAAGGGGTCACCCAGTCTAACCCCCTCACTTTATAGAAGACCAAAAGAGGTTAGGGGATGGGCTCTTTGGGATCCAAGGAGTAAGTGGCAGAGGCAAGATTTGAACCCAGATCCTTTGACGCTCAACCCAGCATGCTTTTAATGGCTTGACAGAGACTCCTGAGAGGCAAAGTGATTTGCCTATGGTCACATGTCCAGTTCATGAAAGAGTCAGCACTAGAAGCATATTTCCCAAATGTCTACCTTGTGGTCTTTACACTGTCCCACACCATCTGCCTAAGTCTGTTATTCTCAGTGTAATCATACCAGTGTTTCCTCCCAGGTTCTGTGTACCCCACAAAAAAGTCAGATACCACCCTGTAGAAGAGAAGTTATCCTGGATTTTTCCTTCCCTATAGTGAAGGTGTCTAGGTGGCACAGTGGATACAGCGCTGGACCAGGAGTCAGGAAGACTAATCTTCATGGGTTTGAATCTGACCCCAGACACTTCCTATCTGTGTGATCCTGGCCAAGTCACTTAACCCTGTTTGCCTCAGTTACCTCATCTGTAAAATGAGCTGGAGAAAGAAATGGCAAGCCATCCCAAGAATCAGAGATGATTGAAACAACTCAACAGAATAGTGAAGTTCAAGCCTTTGAGTTTCCCTAAGTCTGCTGTAGTTACACCCCTACTGGGAGTGTGGATGGGGATGGAACACTGCTTTTAATGTAGGAGGTGGTCGATGTCTTGGTTGATTAGTTCTGCCATACTGGTTTTTCCCCTTCTTTTCCTTTGTTATGAGGCAGGGGTTCTTAACATTTTTTGCATCATATATTCCTTTGGCAATGCAATAAAATCAAAATAATGGTTTTAAAGGTGTATTTTATACACAAGATTACAAAGGAAACAAATTATATTGAAGTACAGTCAACAAAATGTAAAAAAAAAAAAACACAAGTTAACAATGTTAAAAAACAAAACAAAACAAAACCCGGTGCTCTAGGGTCAGACAGTTGTCCAGTTTGGCTGGAGATGTGGTGGGTAGTTTGAGACAAGGCTAGAAAGACGGAGTGTCACAAGATTTTTTGAGGGCCTCGAATGTCAGGATTTTGAACTTTACCCTGAAGGTTAGGCACACTGGGAGGGGAAGAAGAGAAATGTAGGAAACATAAAAAAAGAAATTTAACAATTATATTTTAAAATGTAATTTAAAATTACGTTTAAAATTTTAATTACATTTTAAAAGGTAGCTGGTGGTACAATGCACAGAGTGTTGGATCAGGAATCGGGAAGATTTGAGTTCAAAACTGACCTCAGACACTCCCTAACTGTGTAAGCCTAGGAAAGTCACTTAACCTCTGTCTGACTCAATTTCCCCAACTGTAAAATGGGGATAATAATAGCACCTACCTCTCAGGGTTGTTGTGAGCATCAAATTAGATCATAATTGTAAAGGTGCCTAGCACAGTGCCTGGTCCATAGTAAATGCTACATAAAAGCTTATTCCCTTTCCTAAAGATTCCCTCTATCTTTGTGTCTCCCTTTCCCCTTTCCTTTTGGAGAGAGGGCAGTCATTGGCAGATTTTCAGAGTATCACCCCCATAAACAGAACTGCAAGGCTTCCCAAGACAGGGAGAGGAAGGCAGAAGAGACTTTCAATAAAATGAATAGTAATGAAGGGATAAGGGGGGTGTTTATGGATCTAAAACTGTCTCTGCCTCCCATCACAGCAGAGGGCAAAGCAGCAGGGAAGGGTTTCAAAGTTGTACTAGGAGACAACTCCTGCAGCAGGAAGAGAGTCCAGGGGGACTGGCTAGCCCCTGGTTTGGCCCCTCTGTCCCCTTTCAGTGGGAATACAGCCAGGACAGCGGGAGCTGTTTATTCAATGCAATTCAATAACAAACATTTATTATGCACCTATTTAACTGTGTCCAGAGCCCTGCTAGAGATGCTGGGAAAATACAAAGATTGGAAAAAATATAATCCATTCTCTCATTTGCTTTACTATATAGTATGGAGATATAACACAAGTACAAATAACCAAGATAGGAAAATATAATATTCATATAGTGTTTCAAGGGTAATTGGGTGGCATAGTGGATGGAACTCTATGGCTGGAGTCACGAAGACCTGAGTTCAAATCCAGCCTTAGATTCTTACTAGCTATGTGACCCTGGGCAAGTCACTTAACCCTGTTTGCCTCAGTTTCCTCATCTGTAAAATGAGTTGGAGAAGGAAATGGCAAACCACTCCAGTGTCTTTGCCAAGAAAACCCCCAAAGGGGTCACTGAATCAAACAAAACTGAAATGACTCAACAGCAAGTGTTTTAAGGTTTATAAAGCACTTTTCTCCTGACACACTATGAGGTGGATATTGCAAGTATTATTATCCTCATGTTACAGATAAGAATGATTTGTCCAGGATTATCTGAGACTGGAACTCAGTTCTCCAGCCTGAGTCTCTAACCACCACACCATATTGGTCAAGGGCAGCACACACAAAAGCAATGGGTTATCAACATCCATGAAGGGAAAAATTATTATTGACTGAGGGAATCATAAAAGGCTTCCTGAAGTATGTGGCATAGTCATTGGGCTTTAACATACAGAGAGGAAGGAAACAAGCATTTATTAAGTGCCTACTGTGTGCCAGGCACTTGTAAAGTGCTAAGCACTTTACAAATATTATTTCATTTGATCCTCACAACAGCCCCAGGAGGTGTCATTATTAATCCCATTTTATAGTTGAGGCAAGTAGAGTCTAAATGACTTTCTCAGGGTCATACAGCTAAAAAGTGTCAGAGGTCAGATTTGAACTCAGGATCTTCTTGACTCCAGATCCAACACTCTATCCACTGTCCTTTCAAGCTGCCTCATAGAGGCACTTTGAAATCCAATAGATGGAGATTAGAAGGAGGGAATGGAATTCAGACATAGAAAACTAAAAAGTCTACTAAAGTCAAGGGCTCCGTTGGCAGTACTCACTGAGGAAGACAAGCAGCTCAATTTGAGTAAAGAATCCAGTCTAAGGAGGTGACAGCACTAAGTGAATCTGGAAAAGTAGAGTGCCACCTGATTATGGAGAGCCCTGAGTGCTAAGATAAGAAGTTTGAACTTAGCAGGCAGGTAGGAAGTGGAGGGTAGAAGAAGGTCACACAGAGGAGAAAGGGAAGATCCACCGAGCATTTGGAATAAAGGAACAGATTAAGAAAACATTTATAAAAAGCGGATAGAACAAAATGAAGCCTGGTTTGCACAAATTTAATACTTCCTTAAGACCATAGAAAGAGACTGAACATAGAATGCGTATTGTTGCTGCTCAGCTGTGTCCAACTCTCCGTGACCCCATTTGGGGTTTTCTTGGCAAAGATCCTGGAGTGGTTTGCCATTTCCTTCTTCAACTTATTTTACAGATGAGGAAGCTGAGGCAAACAGGGTTAAGTGACTTGCCTAAGGCCACATGACTAGTAAGTGACTGAGGTCATATCTGAACTCAGGAAGATAAATTTTTCCTGACTTCAACCCTAGCACTGTGTCCACTGCGCCACGGAGGGTTGGTAGTGACAAAGTACTATCAGGTCATCAAGCATCCTCATCACATGACAAATTTTTCAAAAAGTTGACAGTGAAAGAGAGGAAAGATGTTAGAAAGTAGTTAGAAAAAGTAAAAGGGTCAGTGGAATGTTCTTTATTTAAGGTATGGAGACCTACTTGGAGGCCCATTGGAAAGCTCCTGGAGAAGGAGACACTAGAAATGCAAAAGAAAAGGGATGATTGATGAAGCAAGGGAGAAGAGTCAGGCGGGGAGGGGATCAAGAATCTAGCTAGGAGGCTAGCCTTAGCTCAGTCTGAGACAGGACGCTGCTGCTGCATTTTAGTGGATGGAGGAAGGTCTGGGGGTAGTTCACTTCAGATGGTTTCTATCTCAGTGAAGTAGGAATTTAGGTCATGTGCTGTTAAATGTGGGGTTGAGGGGCAGCCAGGTGGCGCAGTAAGAGCGCCGGCCCTGGAGTCAGGAGGACCCGGGATCGGTTCCGGCCTCAGATACTTAACACCCACACAAAATAACGGGCTGTGTAACCTTGAGCAAGTTACTTAACCCCAATTGCTTTAAAAAAAAAATGTGGGGTTGAGGCTGCCATGGAAGACTTTAGGACAAAGAGGAAGATCTGGGACAGTTGCTGTGGGGACAAGTCATTTGACTACTTCTGACTCCCCTAACTAATCTAGCCTACTCTATCTAATCACTGCTGTCTAACACATTCCACAAGAGAATGAGAGACCATAGTAAATGTCTTGCTGAAATTCAGGTGTGTTATGTACAGGGTATGGCCTCGTCAAAGGAAATGAGGTTAGTCTGCCATGACTTATTCTCTACGAACCCATGTTGGCTCATAGTAATCACTTCTTTCTTTTCCAAGTGCTCACAAAACATCATTTTAATAATGCATTCTGTCAAACGAGGATGAGGACCTGGGCTGGATAGTGACTGTGGGAGTGAAGAAGAGATGAATCAGAGAAATATTTCTAAAGACTGGGCAGGATGAAGCAATGCCCTGGGCTGCACAGACTCACACACCAATTATCCTACAGCTCCCTAGAAAAGCGACCATTGACTGAGGGGCTAGATCTGCCAGGGCCCTCCTATTGACCTTGTCCCCTCAGCTCTGCTTAGGCCCTTCCCTTAGCAAAAGGCAGAGAGGTCTGAGAGATCAATGCTTCCTTAGGAGGGCTCCTATTGTCCCCTCCCCCTCCATGTCCCCACCCCCCACACTCTGGAGCCCCAGCTCCATTCATAGGCTGCCCAAGCTCAGTTCCTGTCCCCTCCTCTCCTCCCCCACCCCCCCCCCACCCCCCAACAGCATAAGGAGAGCCACAACAAACTGACAGTTTCCCATCAGCTGGGGGTTTGGAAGGACATCTTAGGAATCTGGAAAATTTGCAAAGCCCTTTAAATCCCTGGGGCTTCGATGGCCCTAGGGACTGGCCTGAAGCCAAATCCTTTCTGGGAAAACGGCTGCAGACTCATGGCTAAGGCTGAAGGTCTCCCCTCTCCAACCCTGGTCCCCAAACTTCTGTTTGCTGATCCTGACGCCTCATTCCCTATTTTACAGTCCCGTCTCACAATCATTCCCCCATGCCCTTCGGACAATCCTGGTCCGCGGTCTAACCTGCCTCCCTCCCCCCGACCTGTTCCCCACCTCCCCCCACAACTCTCGTCCTCTATCTCCAGTCTGATCCACTTAAGTACAAACCACTCCACCCCCTTCAGCCCCACTTTTTTCAGTCACCTCCCTTCATGGTTTGTCTCTCCTCATAATCCTTCTTCCCCTCACAGCCCCTTCCCCTCAACATCCCCCCTCCCTTAGTAGCCTTCATCCCTAATGTCCCCCTCCCAGCCTGCCCATTCTCTGGCCCCTCAAGCCACCCCTACCCTCCAGGCCCCGCCCCCTGGCTCTGGCAAACAGACCCTCCGCTGTTAAGATACTGAGCCAGGAGAATGGAGCCCAGAAAACCCAGTGGTTTTGTGTGAATGAGGGTTGGAGTGGAGGGGGGTGGGGTGCTAGCTCTTGGGGCACAGGGTAGAAGAGGGGGAAAAGAGGGGCCTTTCTGGTGGGCATGACTGCTTAAGGGGGTGGGGATGGCAAAGAAGATTCAACTCTTTTGCAAACTGACATCTCCCAACACTGCTCTGGGCTTCTCCCATCTGGTTTCGTTAAAAATATTTTCCATTTTCAACTTGACCAAAGTGCGGC
>NW_027186372.1:35027989-35030599 GCF_028583685.1 Petaurus breviceps papuanus | reverse complement strand
GATAGATAGATAGATAGATAGATAGATAGATAGATAGATAGATGGATAGATAGACGGATAGACAGACAGACAGATAGATAGATGGATAGATAGATAGATAGATAGATAGATAGATAGATAGATAGATAGATAGATAGATAGATAGATAGACAGACAGACAGATAATAGTTACAGTACAAGTAGAAAAATAGATGTAGACATTCTCAGAAAGTCATAGGAGATAAAAATCTCCAAAAGAAGCCAGTAGCAAAACCCAAAGCTTTCATTGTCTATACATAATTATACGAGGTATAGGTTAAAAAACAACAAGAACAGCAGGGGCGGCTAGGTGGCGCAGTGAATAGAGCATGGGCCCTGGAGTCAGGAGGACCTGAGTTCAAATCCAGCCTCAGACACTTGACACCCTTTAATAGCTGTGTGACTTTGGGCAAGTCACTTAACCCCAATTGCCCTCCAAAAAAGCAAAAACAAACAACAACAAAAACAAGATTGGCTAAGCATCCTAATTCAAAGAGGCATATGTGACCTTATAGGTATTACTGAGACTTGGTAAGATGAGACCTATGTTTGTAATAGTATACCAGATAGACATGTTTTATTCTAAAGAAACAGGATAGGTAAAGATGAGGGTAGGAAAGAGGGATGAGACAGTAGTATCTTAAGACATAGTTCTGTGAGGAAATCTAGGAACCAGAGCAAAGAATCATGGTCCGGAACAGTTTGCTAAAGATGAAGGAAGAAACAGAAGTAATATTAATATCTGAGTATAGTAAAGACCACCTGGATAGAAAAAGGAAGTAGATGAGGATCTCAAGAAATTGATTATGAGCCTAATACAGAAATATAATGTAAAATGACAGGAGACTTCAAATATTTAGGCATCTACTGGAGAGCTCTCTGCCAAAAGCAGAGCAACTAACAATTCCTTGACTTGCCTTAATGATAGTTTTATCTTTCAAAAGGTGGAAGAATCAAAGTAAGGATATTCTGTTCTGTACTTGGTTCTCATAAACAAGGAGTCACTGATATCTAGGGTGGAAATGATAGTTACCTCAGAAAGAAGTACCTGTTCCATCTTGGATTTATGATAGAGAAGTGGAGAGTTGGGAGTAGTGTGACACAGATCCTAGTTTTTGAGAAAACATGTCAAAGAGTGAGAAAAGATTAGCAGGATCCCACAGACTAAATTTCTGCAAGGAAAGTTAGACCAAAAGGAATGAGATGCTCTCAAGAATAAAATTCTGAAGACAAAAACTGACAACACTAATCAGGATTAAAAAGGAGGGTGGGGAGTTCTCTAAAGAACCAGTATGGATGCACAAGAAACTCAATAACCAGCTTAGATTTATTTTTAAAATATATGTACAACATATTGAACCCCTCCTGGATCACCTCCTGGATGCCTTGTCATAGCAGATGGTCTTGTGTAGCTCAATGAAACTATGAGTTATGTCACAGAGGGTTACCTTGGACTGGTCATAGTGGAGAATTCTGATAAAAGGGGCTCTACTGGATAAGGAAAGGGCAAAGAATTCCACTATCTTTGCCAAGAAAGCCCCCTGGACAGTATAAAATGCTAAAACATTTTGAGGTCAGATTCAGGAGAGCAATTCGGGTGTGAAAGAATTCACTTAGATGTTCTCTGTAGCTAATGGGAGCTTTATTACGTGAAAGCTACGTGGGCCTTGTTAGAGAGAAACTAATGAAAGGCCTTGATGCTTGGGAGAACCAGGCTTATCTAAGGGTTTCAGAACGATGATGTAATTTTAGGGCTTTTATGGGGGTTGAAAATTAGGGGCAGCATAAGGATGAAGAGAATGAGAGCTGCTTACAAGATAAGGAGGAATCTTATGACGCGGGATAAAGAAGACGGCTGACAGGATAAGGACAGGGGGACACAGAATAATGAAGAAAAAAACAAGTCTTTTGGTCTTACAAATTAAGGAGAAGTCTTGTGGTATTTCAAGATACAGGGGAAAGGATTTTAGGAACCCTCCAGTTACAGGATAAGCCCCAACCCCGCTCAGGAGGGGCTTCACAAAGTACTGGAAAAAGCAACTCTTAATATTCTTGTTAACCCTTTGGGTACTGTCTGGGTCCACATCATTTCCGCACTCAGTCACCAGGCAAGAGAAATCTTTCTGGAAAAGGGACGAAGGTCATTGTAGCTACTTGTTGCTGAATATGGTGCAGAGTCCATTTCAAGGGCTGAGAACAGGTTGAGGAGGGGTCGTCAGTGTGGGGGTGTGGCATGCAGGACCCACTGAGTCCAAGGTGGAGAGAGGCAAACCACTTGGGAATCCCAAGGGCAGGGGTGGGTATCCTAAGCTGAAGGTGGAATTTCTGCAGGTGAGAAGACACAGAGCGAACCAGGAGGTTAAACAAGCACAGGCCAAACATAGAGCATAATAACAGGGTCAGAATGGGAGACAGAGGGAGAGGAACTGTGAACCCCAGGAGGAGGTAGGGGGGAGATATCAGACTGGAGTGGATGTCTTGCATCCAAGAGGCTGCCTGTAGTATCTTTTGAGTGCAAAAATCTAATGCTTAAAGGATAAATTCCATGCAGGGTTTTCAGGAGGTGGGGGAAAGTTATGGGAAGTAAGCTCC
>NW_027186372.1:35010784-35027979 GCF_028583685.1 Petaurus breviceps papuanus | reverse complement strand
CCCTGACTGAGTGGGAGAGGGGAAGGTGTAATGCCAAGCAGGAGCAGCTTTCCAGAAGAATGCTACTGTGAACAGCTTTTAAGGTTCTGATTACACAGTATAGTGAACACTCTATTCCATTAAAAAATCAAAGTACAGTATTCACAATATTACAACTTATCACATAAAAACACAATATAGTATTCACAACAGCTTACCATTAAAATGGCCACATAGTTTCCACCATAGCGGCCAAAGAGTTTTGAACAAAGAACAATCATCTCAAAGTGCAATAGTCAAAGTCTTCTACTCATGGGGCACACTAAGTTAACTCAATCAGTCACTTATTCAGCAATCAATTACTAAGTATCATTAATCACTAAGTACAATCATTAGAAAATACACAGACCCTTCACTCCTAGGTCATTAGTAAACTACAATTTCATTACTACTCAGTAGCCATGGAGAGGTCTTTTCATCTTGACTCAAGACAGGCAACTCCTACCTGAATCCACCAAACAGTCATCTGGATTCAAAGGCAATCAGTTCCCAGTTCGTTGTCCAGTTCTCCATGTAAGTCCTGCTCCACACGGAAGTTCACAGGGCCCAGTCCATCTCAAATCCTTCACAATTTTTGCTCATGGGAATTCAAGGCTCAACCAAGCCACAAACAGACAAAGTCTTAGCATCCCGGTCATGCTTCCTCAGTCTTCTGCAGCTCTTCAAAAAATCAGAATCACCTTATCCAGCCTGGGGGAAAGGGGGCGGGGGGGGGGGGTTGCTGGGCTTCTGGGCTCCTCTTCAGCCTCCTGGGCTCCTGTTCAGAAGAAGCTCCGCCACCACAAGTTCTCAGGAAATTCTGACTCAGTTCTTGATTCTCATTTCTCTTCTGTAGCTGCTCTGCCACCAGATGCTGGTCCCAAGAAATTCTGACCCTTCCTCTCTGGGTCTTTGCCTTACATACACACAGCATTAGCTCCTTCTTGTTTCAGCCAACCCCTTCCGGTTATGTCATACCTTCTGTTCATACCTTCTGTTTCTTTCACAGAGGTTTGATTAGTTACTAAGTGCTAAGTACCTACTTACTTGCCAATTCAGAAAGGGATCTTCAAATTCAAAGTAATTACCATTACAGAAGGGTTACCATCCAGGGGATGAGAAGAGTGTGGAACAGGTATCCTTGTTGCATGACCTTTGGTAAGCAAATAGTCAATTGTTTAGGAGACACAAATCTGACAAACTAGTTCAATATGCAGGGCCCAAAATAGAAGGGCCTAAATTAAGTGATGTCAGAATAGAGGAAAACAAAGAAAGAAACCAAGAGCCCCATGATGCTATTATTTATATTTGCCATACAGAATTATCTGATCTTGTTATTTTCTCAAAAGTTTCCATTCTGATGCCAATTCCTTTAGGAAGAGCAGATGCTATTGAGGACCCAGTTCTATACATGTAAATATAAGTAACAACACTTTTGCAGGTAGAAGCTTTCTACCCTTGAGTTCAATAGTTATGCAGATGAATTTACTTATAAGAGACTGACTTTTACTCCAGTTATTATAAAAGACTTGGGAAGATCCATAAGTAATTAATTCCAAAACAGTGTATATCAATAAGTTATAAACAACTTATAAAACATGTTTGTACCACAGGACACATAGTATAAATAGATATTATTTCTACAATAGTAGTAAACTTTAAATGAAATTGACTTTTCCATTAGTGCAAAAATATTCCATAAGTTACCTCCCTCTAAGAAATTTGATTGCACTGAAATTCTTTTCCCTAAACTGAAGATGTTTCTGACTTAGCTTCAGTAACTAATAGAATAACAGCTAGGTTCCTCAATCAGTTGTACCAATACCCAATTATTCTCACATCATTTTGAAACAGTTAAGGACCTTATTGTATATGATGAGGGGGTGATAAGTGTTACAAGGGCTCCAATGACCAGCGTCCCTGAGTGGGCAGTCTGGAATGAATTCATAGGACCCAAGCAATCTTTTAAGTCAGGATTGTAAAAGTTATTGTTATGCTATACAGCGGGCAGGAGGTCTTAGGGAACCTGCAAACTTAAAGAAGTCATAGGTATAATTTATAAAGAGTTACAGTAGTACATCAGATGTCAATTATGCTAACTAGGTGAGTAAGGGTGGGATTAGGGAGGAATTAAGGAGTGGTCACTGCTTAAAGGAACATGTACTTTTATTATCTACTGCACAGGCGTATTGCCCAGAATTCACTGGGAAATAGCCCAAGGGGAGTGCTACCTGGAAGTGTGGTTTTAGGCTTAAAAAGTCACTAAGTCAGCTAGCGGTCAGGGCTGACTGAGAAGTGCCTAATCTGCCACCCATCAGTGTCATGTTTGACAAGATGGATGTTGGGAGCCAAGGCTAACAGGGATTCAGGATGTGCCTAATTGGCTGAGGAGTTAATTTACAGATAGTGCATTGAAGGATTCATAGGTACAGTTGGCCATTATACTATAAATATATATAAATATAAATTATACTATAAATTATACTTAAATTATATTACATATATAAATTATACTATAAATATACTATAAACAGTTCATGAATTGTTGCTAGACAGAGTGCTAGCAGGGGGAAGGGGCAGAGTTATTGCTCTGAGCCTGGGGGGGGGGAGAATGTGATTTTACAAACTGATGTTACCCCAAGCACCCCATCATTCACAGACATATATCTAGTAGCAGGCAGATAACTAGGCCAAATACCCATTTACTAAGTTGTTTAAGATGTAGAAAAGAATATAATTTTAGACCGAATAGCTCAGATCTTAAACACACGTTTTACTATAATAGCTCAGATGTATCCAGCCTTAGTCTATGGGATAATAATTAAAATTGTATTTGTACCTTTGTTTCACAAACTTCTTTTCCCTTTGTCTAATTATTTCCATATCGTTCAGAAAGAATGCTCTATTCCAGGAATTTAATCTTTCACATGACTATGAAGAAGTACTAATTTACCCAGATGTTTAGGATATGGAATGACTACACATTCAGATTGGAAACAGCAAAATTTCACATACTTGCATCGTGCTCATAACTTTTACTGACCACTTTCTTTGATTACAGAAATTTTCCATTACAAGGAAAAGCAAGGACATGATTAGATAAAACATCACAATTTTCCAACTTTGTAGTATCAATTCCACTTCATAACCAGACCCAAGAATAGTCAGGTGAAAAACATTCCTTTTCAAAGGAATAAATACAACAGGGAAACTGAGCCAGGAGGATCCCATCCTAGGCTGAGGTTAAGACTGTCCTCAGCTTTTCCAGATGTAGACCTCCACCTGTAATAGTCACATTCTCTCTAAGTAATTTGCAGCATTTCTCTCAGATCAAAGATTATTGATTATTAATGACTTTTTATGATACATCAGACAACTCAAAATCACAACTCATTATAGTCCCAAGAGCTTTGACCTCAGATGGCAAGTTTCACTAAATTTCAAAATTTTGCTAGGACTTACATCTCAAATTTAAATTTGTCCTTGTGCAAAAGCCAATCACTAGTGATCATTTCTATATACTTGCAATTCTCAGCAAGCCAAATTCTTTGTTTAGGAGCTCCATAACTCAAACAAGCTACCAGCTTTAGGTTTTAGCATTAAAACAATAACTAACAATCTTACAATTTTCATAAGTAATAGCAAAATTGCTTTAGCTGTAACATAAACAATAAATTCAAATGACATCAATTGTATTTCCATATCATATAAAAATGATTGATAGAAGGATGAGCTGGCTTACCAAGTGCAGGCACTGACTGTCTGCTTCTTTACCTTGACCCATCCCCCTTCACTCCCTCCCCATGGCTTGGCTATGTGTTGAATCTGGATGATACTTCCAGGTTGTAGCTGCTGCCCTTCCCCCTCCTCCTTGGAGCATAGGGGTGGGGGGGGATAGGAGGGAAGGTGAAATTCTCTTCTCCTAGTCTAATCTGAGATGAAAAGGGTTAATAGGAAACCGTGGGACTGTTTGCAATTCCTGAGCTGAGACACCCTCTTTGCCCCCTCTTTAGTGGGAGAAGAGAGGGATGGGATTGTAAGGAGGTATTTCAAAACTCCTTAATGATTATTAATCTCAAAACTCCCAGAATCTGCTAAAATGTTTTTAGTTGTCCTAACTTTTTCACTTTTGCGTCCACTCCTTAAAAACTTAGAATAGAGCATTGAACCTTTCAGACCTACATTCACAAAACCAATGCCCTTTCTTATGGTACCTGCAAGCACAAACCTTTGACTCTATTTCTTTGAAAGCACCTACTTAAGGTCAGTACAAGGACACAACAAACCTAGGAATGAAACTTAAGAAAATTCAGGGGTGGCTAGGTGGTACAGTGAATAGAGCACTGGCCCTGGAGTCAGGAGGACCTGAGTTCAAATCCAGCCTCAGACACTTGACACAATTACTAGCCGTGTGACTTTGGGCAAGTTACTTAACTCCAATTGCCCTCCAAAAAAATAAAAATAAATAAATGAAACTTAAGAAAATTCACAGTAGGTTTGGACATCATTATTACCAGTATCAAATTATTAATGCAACAAATTAACTTGCAAATAGAAATTTTGTAGGCCTTCTAAGAATCACACAAAAATATTTTGTGAAACATTTCTTTGTAAAAGTATTTCCCTTTCTTAAGCTTACAATTTATCTTGATGTTAAAAGGAATAATTAACAACCTCACGATCTGACAGTACATTTCTTAATCTAACAACTTCTAGATTATAAGAGAAATTGCTTTTCTAACAACATAGGTGATATAATTGTTAAACAAATTATATAATATAAGAAAATTTAGAAATATGACCATATGATAAATAATTTTCATGTTTTTTAAACTCGAAACAGAACCAATTAATAACCAATCAGGTGACCTTAATTTAGTTGGATGAGCAAATCAAATCTGGATTAATCATCACTAATAGTAATATTTCAATTTCTAAGGCCCAACACTCAACACTTTAAAAGAAAAGATTATTATCCATAAATTCACATTTTTCTTTCAAAGATACATGGTGACAATTCCCAGCTCCAAATAACCTTTTACTTCCTTGAACTGGAGTTCTCTGTCCCTTTTACTTGTGAGGCAGCTGCCCTAAGCGTTCCAGCCCTCCATTCCCATCCTCCTGGGAATTTCGAGTTGTATATGTTGCATATAAAGTTTTAAGTTAACAGCACAGAGCCCAGAGACTCCGAAACCAGACACAGGGACCCCCAAAGAAAGCCAGGCACAGAGGATCTCTTACCTGTCTCTCCAACTTCCCACAGGGGAGGGGAACAACACAGGGTAAAAGTCCAATTAAGCAGGGCAAGGTGCGTTTTCTTTAAGTTTTGGAGACCAAATTTCTTGCTAAGCTTGTCTTGTTTAGAAATTCCTTTCACAAATAACTTTTCTGGATTATATTGAGGGCAGGCTGTGTTACAATGGAATACTAAGTCCTTTTTCTTAAGATCTCCTCCCCCATATTTCCCATCCTAGAAGTCTTCTAGAAGCCCCTTGCCAACATCTCAGCATCCCAAGACAAAGGGGAGAAAAAAGTGACAGACACAGCACAAGGGGGTCCCCTTATATGAGGGCCCACAGTCCAATTGACCACCCAGAAGTCAGTGGAATTTCAGGTGCCACTGGCAGTGTCTGGGCACTCCAGGGATCTTAAAGCCAGGGAGACAGCAGGAGCAGAAAGATGTGGGGAAGAGAACAAAGAAAAGGGTGCTTACCTCTTATCCCAGTGGCTAGGAGAAGGTCAGCAGAGTCCAATTAATATTTGGACTCCCGAGTTTTGGCACCATTTTATATTGAGGTCAGCTCCAGGAGAGTGGTTCTGAGTGTGAAAGAATTCCCTTAGACAGGCCTTGTTAGCAAGAAGCTAATGAAAGTTCTTGATATTTGGGAGAACCAGACTGATATAGGGGTTTCAGAATGATGATGTAAATTTAGGGTTTTTTTATGGAGGTTGAAGATTAGGGAGAGCATAAAGATGAACAGAATGAAGGGTGCTTACAAGATAAGGAGGAATTTTATGACACAGGATGATTTTACAAGATAAAGAGAAGTCTTATGACATTTCAAGACACTCCTACCTTATTTCTGCCTCCATTATATCTGTCACATATATTCCCTTCTCTCCACACACTGAACCATCACCCTAGTTAAAGTCCTCAGTTCTTCTCCCTTGTCATTCAGTCATTTTTCAGTCATGTCTGTCTCTTTGTGACCCCATTTGGGGTTTTCTTGGCAGAAATACTAAAGCGGTTTGCCATTTAGTTCTCATTTCACAGATGAGAAAACTGAGGCAAACAGGGTTAAGCGACTTGCTAGTTAGTGTCTGAGGCTGAATTTGAATTCAGAAGGATGAGTTTTCTTGACTCCAGGCCTGGCACTCTAGCCACTGCTCCACCTCTCCCTGGGATTATTACAGTCACTTCCTAATTGGTCTCTGCCTCCTATCTTCATGATTCAATCCATCACTTACACAGTCATCAAAGTGATTGTCCCTGTATCAGTCAATAAATTCTTCCTTTAATGCCTAGGGTCAAATCTAAGTTTTTCTCTTTGGGATTTAAAGCTCTTTGCACATTGAGCCCCTACCACCTTTGCTGATTTAATACATATTTGCTCCCTATCCGTGCCATCTATGGTCCAGCTGTTCCACGTCATTCCACCACTGCGTCCTCTTCCTGTCTTCAAACTGGCTCTCCTCCATGCCTGGGATGCACTCTCTCTTCACACTGTCATCGCACAGAATCCCTGGGCCCTACAAGATTCTACTCAAGTAGCACCTTCTGCATAATGCCTTCTTTTCCTGGTCCCTGTAGCTGCTAGTGCTGCCCCACTTCCAGCTCCCACTAAGTTAACTTTGCATCAATTTTGTATGTTTTGTAAATTCCTATGTCCCTAAGTATGTGTCTGTTGTCTTCACTGCCAGAATGTAAACTTCTTGAGGCAGCAGCTATTTTGCCTCTGTATTTGTACCCGTAGGTAGCACCTAGCCCAGGGTCTAGGACATTTATTGTTCAGTCGTGTCTGACTCTTCACGACCCCATTACAGGGTTCTTTTGGCAAAGATAATAGAGTGGTTTGCCATTTCCTTGTTGAGAGAATTAAGGCAAATAGAGGTTCAATGACTTATCCAGAATCACATAGCTGGTAAATGTCTGAAGCTGTGTGTGAACTCAGATCATCCTGATTCCAGGCCCAGCACTCTATCCCCTGAACTACCACATTTCCTCCAAGGCAAACAGAGGTTAAGTGACTTGCCCAGGGTCACACAGCTACCGTGTTTCCCCGATAATAAGACACTGTCTTATTATTTTTTTTGGAAAGAAAAACACCTGAGGGCTTATTTTCAGGGGAGGGCTTATGTTGTCCTGCCTCAGCTCTCCTCCGCGGCACTGCTCTCAATGGCGCCAGCAAGTAAATCACTGGGGAAGAACAGGATGACGCGCTCACTGCTGCAGCTCTGATTGGATGCAGCTCGGAGCGCAGCGTGTGTTTCACCGGGGGGGGGGGGGGGGGGCATACAGAGGGTACCGTAATGTAGCGTGTAGCGCAGGGGATCACCTTCACTACAGTAGCAATCTCAATAGGGCTTATTTTCGGAGGAGGGCTTATTTTAGAGGAATCTTACACAGTAAGGGGAGGGCTTATTTTCGGGATAGGTCTTATTATCGGGGAAACACGGTAGGAAGTATCTGAGGTTGGATTTGAACTCAAGTCTTCCTGAGTCCAGGCCAAGCACTCTATACACTAAGTCATGTAGCTGCCTCTGTTTATCACATAGTAGGTACTTTATATTTGCTGATTAATTGACTGTTAGATTTTGGCCTTGATTTTTTTTTTATTCAATTTTATTTGTTTAAGTTCTGAATTTTCTCCCTTTCTCCTCCCCCTCCCTTACCCATTGAGGAGGCAGGGAAAAAACTCATTACAAATATGTGAAATCATATGAAAAAAAATCTTTGATTTAGTCATGTCCTTCTCCTCCCCCCCAAAAGAAAAGAAATAAAAAAACCAAAATATGCTTTAATCTTCACTCTGAGTCCATCAGTTCTCTGTACGGAAGTAGATAGCATATTTTGTTGGAATTGTGGTTGGTCATTGTGTTGATCAGAGCTCTTAAGTCTTTCAAAGTTGATTTTTATGAGATTGCTGTTATTATATAAATTTGTCTCCTGGTTCTGCTCATTTCACTTTGCATCAGTTCATCCAAGTCATCCCAGGTTTTTCTGAAACCATCCTCTTCATTATTTCTTATTCCATCATATTCACATACCATAATTTGTTTAGCCACTACCCACCTGATGGACAGCTCCTCAGTTTCTAACCCTTTGGCACCACAAAAAGAGTGTTATACATATCTTTGTACCTATTAGGCTTTGTCTTCATTCTTTAATCTCCTTGGGGGTACAGGCCTAGTAATGGTATCACTAGGTCAAAGGGTATGCACAGCTTGATAGCTTTGGGGGCATCGTTTCAAATTGTTTTCCAGAATGGTTGGACCAGTTCACAACTCCACTAACAGTGGATTAAAGTACCTTTCCCTCCCCAGCCTCCCTCCAGCATTTGCTTGACCTCAATTCTTGGCAAAATTCTAGAACATATTTTTAAAGGAATGGCTAGCAAACATCTGGTAAAGGGAAAGGTCATGTCAATTTAATCCTATTTCCTTCTTTGACATATCTAATAACTGGTGCATCAGGAGAATTCTGTGGATAATTGACCTAGATTTTAGTAAAGCTTTTGACAAAAACTCTCACGCTATTCTTATGGAAAAGAAGGAGAGATGCTGACAAAAACAATAGTCTTATCAATTAGATAAATTAGGGCCTGGTTGAATGACTAATCTCAAAGAGGAATTATTAACAGACCATTTCAGCTTGGAAGGAAGTCCCTAGTGGAATACCCCAGGGACCTGTGCTTGGCCCTGTGATATTTAATATTTTTAATCTGTGATTTGGATGAAGGAATAGATGATGTGCTTATTAAATTTGCAGATGATGCAAAATTGGGAAGGAAAGCTAACACACTCTTCAGCAAAGTCAGGATTCAAAAGTCTAACTTCAATAGATTGGAGCAGAGGTATCATACAAGTGGTCCTTAGGCAACATGTAAGCCTGAGTACAGACAGAACCAGGTTAAAATGTCATTGGAAAATACTTAACAAAAAAATAAAAAATGCGATAAACATAAATAATATTACATTTTAATACCAAGTCAATATGAGGCTTACAGGGCATTATGTTTTTGTTGGAATGTGACATCACTGGACTGGAGCATAGGACTAAGTCAAGTAAGATGAAATTTATTAAGGATAAATGTAAAGTCTTATACTTCTATTCCTTTTTTTTTTTAAATAAATTTTATGGGGCAGCTAGGTGGCACAGTGAATAGAGCACCGGCCCTGGAGTAAGGGGGATCTGAGTTCAAATCCATCCTCAGACACTTAACACTTACTAGCTGTGTGACCTTGGGCAACTCACTTAACCCCAATTGCCCTGCCTTCTCCCCTCCAAAAAAGTACAAGACAAAAAAAAGTAAATAAATAAATAAGTTTTATTTATTTATTTTTAGTTTTCAACATTCAGTTCCACAAGCTTTTGAGTTTTAAATTTTCTCCCTTGCCTTTCCCTCCCCCCTCTCCAAGATGGCACACTATCTGAAATAGGATCTACATATACATTCATATTAAACTTATTTTCATAATCGTCATGTTGTAAAGAAGAATTATAACCAATGGCATGAACCACAAGAAAAAAGAAACAAAACTAAATTAAGCAAAAAATGAGAGCAAATAGTATGCTTCAATCTGCATTCAGACTCTGTAGTTCTTTCTCCGGATGTGGATAGCATTTTCCATCATGAGCCTTTTGAAGTATATGCTTGTATTTCTAAAAAGCAGCTTTAGGCAGCCATTAGTCTGGAAAACATTTGGGGCATCTTAGAGGATTGTAAGCTCCACATGAATCAATAGCATGATACAATTTATCTAGGATAGCTTAGGCTCCTTAGGAGAGGCATTAGTATTTAGGATTAAGGAGGTGATGGTCCTGTTATACTCTTTGCTGGTCACACATCTTCAATATTGGGGTCAGTTCTGGGCTTTCAGATTTCAGGAAGGACACTCATAAGTTGAAGAGGGTCCAAAGGAAGGTCCTGGGCTGTGAGTTTATACCATATGAGGCACCACTGATGAAACGGCAGGTGTTTAGCCTGAAGAATAGATTACTTAGAGTGGGAGTGGGGAAGACATGATACCTGTCTTCAAGTATTTGAAGGGCTATCTCAGGGGTATGCTGATAATGTTTATATGTTTAATAATGAGTTCCTAAAATAATTATACACAAAGTGAATTTTAAAGCTTAATATACATTATTAACATTTTCTCCATCACTTTTTCTTACATTTATACAGGCAATAAAACAATTACTCAAGCCCTAATTTGTAGCACTTGCCAGTTTCTGAGAGGTAAGTACTCACACTGCCCAGGACAGCCCAATGAGCTGGTTCCAGGGCAACCCCAGATATGCTGAAAAACAATTAGGCTCGTCCTTCTCCATCCCAGGGACAGAACCAGGTATGCTGGGTGGAAATTGTAAAGAGGGACATTTAGGCTTGCTGCAAGGGAAGGTTTTCTAACAATTAGAGCTATATCAAAGTAAAACGAGCTGCCTCTGGAGGTCCTGGGTTCTCCTTCACTTAAAGTCTTTAAGCAAAGGCTGAATTACTAGCTGTCAGGGATGTTGTAGAAGGGATTCCTGTTGAGGAAAGAAATGCACTAAATGGCCTCTGGGGTACCATCCAGCTCTTGTAATTCTATGATTTTGGGAAGACAGTTGTAAAGATAGGTGAGGTTTCTATAGTCCTTTACATGTATTATCTCATTCATGGCAACTAGGAGTTGCAGTGGAATAGAGGACCAGGCCTAGAGTCAGAAAGACTCATCTTTCTGAGCTCAAATCTGACCTCGCTTTACTAGCTATGTGACCCTGGGCAAGTCACTTAACCCTGTTTGCCTCAGTTTCCTCATCTTTAAAATGAACTAGAAAAGGACATTGCAAACCACTTTAATATCTCTGCCAAGTTTTCTACATGGGGTCACAAAGAGTTGGACATGACTAAAAAATGACAGAAAATCTCATTGGAACCTCAAAACAACCTTATGGGAATAAGAAGTATAGGTACTTACCTATTTTACATTTTTTACACCCCATTTTACAGATTTTCCAAGTTCAGCACTCTTTCAACTAGACCACATGGAGGTACATCACAGTGGAGGGATTTGGGGGGGGGGGATTAAGGGTATATCCAAGACTCATCACACCTTCCCCCCCCCCAAATCACAGAGGGGAAATGTCTTACAGGACAAAGACAGGAAACAATTTGTTTGAGGCCTCACAGGGAGGCCTGACCTCACAGAGCTGAATCTGAGCCAGGAGGCACAGACTCACAGATTCAGCAGCTCAGGCCCAAAGTTTTATGGTCACAGTGTGGGGAGAAGGGGTCGTAAGAGTCATGGGCATTGACTGGGGATGAGGTGGGCGGATGTTGGCCCTGGTCCCTTCTGTGCTGGGAATCCTTTTCAAGCTAAGTTTTGGTAGAGGTTTGGGAAGAACTATTTTTGGCTTGCTTTTCTGCTAGATAAACCTTTAAGACTGACTAGTAGATTAAATGTTACTGTGTTGAGTTCCTGCCAGTTTTATCCATGTTGCAGTAGAAATAATTCTGATCTGAGTTCAAATGTTTGCTTTGCCACTGCTATGAGTGCAGACTCAGCTAACCTCTCTGGTTCTCAGTTTCCTTATCTGTAAAATGTAGGGATCCGACTTTTGTTGTTGTTCGGTTGTGTTAGTCATGCCCAATTCTTCATGACCCCACTGGGGTTTTCTTGGCAGAGATACTGGGGCGGTTGGCCATTTCCTTCTCCAGCTCATTTTACAGAAGAGGAAACTGAGGCAAACAAGGTTAAGTGACTTGCCCAGGGTCACACAGCTAGTAAGTGCCTAAAGTCACATTTAAACTCAGGTTCTCCTTACTCTAGGCCCAGCTCTCTATCCACTGCCCCACCTAGCTGCCCAGGGATCAGACTAAGTGATCACTGAGGCCCCTTCTAGTTCTGAATTTATGATCCTTGGATCTACAAAGGTTCTTGAGATGATCAGTCATAGCTGGGTAAAGCTCTCCTCAAACTAATTTTCTTCTTCACTGCTTTTTACTGTTTTGTGAGGTGATACTGAGTATAATCTATTATGAAAGCTGCAATTTTTAAAAAAATGAACTGCTGAAAAGGTTATAAAAAAAAGATTAACAGGAATATCATGATTGATCTATTGGGGAACACTACTGCACACAATGAGTTTATTGGGCAAAATCTGCAAGTCAGTTGAATTGAAGAGATGACCACACCTAAAGTCAGGTAGAAGGGCCCATACTTTGAGGCAGGTGGAAGAGTTTATACCTGAAGTCAGCTAAAAGGATCCTATAATAGAAAAAATTATGAAGATACATTATGGAGTCCAAGACAACTTGTACTTCATTCAGGGCTAGGCAAGTTTCACGATTAAGTATGTTTGGTTGACCCTACCCAGCCTTAGACACTTACTAGCTGTTCAACCCTGGGGAAGTCACTTAACCCTGTTTACCTCAGTTTCTCATCTGTAAAATAAGCTGGACTACTCCAGTGTCTTTGCCAAGAAAACCCCAAATGGGGTCACGAAGAACCAGAAATGACTAAAATGACTAAATAATATTAAAAAAAGAACTACAACTGAATATCTCCACACCACCCTTAGTAGTGACTTGCAGAGAAAACATTACCATCATTGCTAAGAGACGGCAGACATAATAGGCACAGATTTATACGAAAATTTTTAAACTCTACATTTAAAAAAACCTGAGTTAAGAAAGCAGTTTTCCCCAACCTCAGATTACTTAAAAGACAATGACAACATAAACACTAAATATCAAAATCTATGGGATCCATCCACAGTAGTGCTCAGAGACAAATTCTTAGTCCTAAATATCCATACACTAATGAGAGAAAAAGAGAAACTAAATTAATTTAATCTACCTTTAAAGAAATAAGAAAAGGGAATAAGTAACAGATGAAAGGAAAGCAGAAGAAAGACTGTTATGGTAATGGTATGAGATTAACAAGATAATAACAAAAAAATAATATTAAAAGCTAATTGGCTATTTTTTTAAAGACATAAAATTGGCACATTTGAAATGAGAAAAGAAAGATTATAATGAATAGAAAAGAAATTAATTAAATTATCAGTGATTATTGCAAAAAAAAAATTAGAGAATTTAAAAGGAATGAATGGATATCTACAAAAATGTAAAAGACCAAAACATGGTACAACAGGAAATATATAAACTATATGACCAAATCTTGGAAAAATCAAGCAAGTCAGTAACAAACTACTCCATAAAAAGATTCTGGGACTAGCTACATCACAAGCAAATTTTTTTCAAACCTTCAAAGAACAATTTCTGTATCACACAGATTGTTTCTAAATATAGAGAAAAGTGATATGTTACCCAGTTCCTTACAAAAAACAAATATGGTTTTGATCTCCAAAACTAGCAAAGCAAGATTAAAAGGGAAAATTACTGTCCTCTCTCTTACTAATGAATATGTACCAATAGACTTGTGATCTCAGTGATAAGTAGATCAAAGAACAAATTATAAAAACAATAGAAAATGTCATCAAAGAAAATGACAATAATGAGACAATATGCAGATACTTGTAGAACATAGCTAATGTAGTTCTTAGGGAAAAATGTATATCTCTAAACACTTTCATCAACAAAAGAAAGAACAAATCCACAAATTGGTTGTACAATTGAAAAACAAATTGGAATAACAACAAAAAAACAACTAAACAACAAAGTAGAAATTCTGAAAACAAAACAAAGGTTAATAACATTGAAGGCTTTAGAAAGAAAACATTGAATTGATAAAAACTAGGAGTCAGTTTTTTGAAAAAGCTAATAAAATAAACAAGCAGCTAATCTGTTTAAGAGAGGTGAAAGCCAAATTCTTCCTATGAAAAATGCAAAATAAGAATTCAAAGCAAATGACAGAAGAATAAATGAAATTATCTGAAATTATTTCAACAATTATATGCTTAAAAAGTTGATAATTTAGAAAGAAATGAATATTTACTAAAACATAAACTACCCAGATTAATAAAAGAATAAATTATTTAAAGTCTTGTATCAAGAAAAGAAATTGAACAAACTATAAACCCCCAAAAGAAGAAAAGAAATCCCATCATGACCAGATTGATTTACAAGTAAATTCTATGAAACATCCAAAGAACAATTCCAATATATTATTATTTGCAGAGAGAAAAAAGCCTTTACAATCTCTTTCAATCATAAAACATATGGTCTTGATTCCTACATCAGGGAGAGACAAAGCAGAGAAAGAAAACTATAGATCAAGGGTTCTTAATCTGTGGTCCATATATAGATTTCAAGTGTCCCTGATCTTGAATGGGGGAAAAAATACACCTTGATTTTCACTAATTCCTAATTTAATATTTTCTTTATTTATGAATGTAGGCATTAAATATTATTCTGAAAGGGGGTCCATAGGTTTTACCAGGCTGGCAAAGGGGTCTATGACACAGAAAAGGTTTGGAATCCCTGCTATAGACCAATATCCATAAGGATCCCTAATAATGCAAACATTTTGAATGAAATATTAGCAAAAGGGATCCAAAAACATATTAGAAGAATTATATGATGAGGTTGGATTTAGGCCAGGAATGCAGGATTGGTTCATCATAAGGAAGACTATAAACATAATAAACCATATTAATAACATAATAAAAATTTCATTATTATATCGGCAGATACTAAAAAGGCTTTTGATAAAATATAACATATTTCTATTTTTTAAAAAACCACTAAAACATTGGAATATTTGAATTTCCTTAATACAGCAAACAATATCTGTCTAAAACTAAGAACCAATGTTATATATAATGGATAAATGTGAGAGACCTTTCCAAAAAAGATCAGGGGAAAGACTTCCAAAGAGATCAAAGAGAAAAAGGACCCTTATGTAAAAAAATATTTAAAACAACTTTTTTTATAGCAGCAAAGAAACTAGCACTGCTTTTGACATAGTACTAGAAATGTTGGCAATAATACAATAAAAAGAAGTCTAGATAATAAACATAGGCAAAGGAGAAATAAAATTATCACTTTTTGAAAATGATATGATTTACCTCAAAATCCCTAAAGAGTCAGCTAAAATTAATTACAACAATAAATTCAGCAAAATATCAGGATAGAAAATAAATCCACAGAAACCATTAGCATTCCTGTTGGCAGAATAGCCAATTTGGGAGAGTTAGAAAGAAAAATCCTATCTAAATTAACCACAAAATGTATAAAATATTTGAGACTCTAGCTATCATGACATACCCAGGAACTATATGAATCCAACTCCAAAAAACTCTTTACAGAAATAAAGACAGTTCTAAATAATTGGGGAAATATTAATTACTCAGGGAATAATATAGTATAATGATATAAAAATGACATGATGAATAATGGCATATAATTTAAAATGACAATAAAATGGCACATAATAAAAATGATAATAGCATCTAAATTTGTTATTTATTCAATGCTATACCAAAATATAAAAGGATTACTTTATAGATCTAGAAAAAAAACAAACAAAATTCATCTGAAGGAATAAAAGAGCAAGAATCTCAAGGGATGTCATAAAAAATAAGTAGAAAATAAGGGAGTTTAACAATGCCAAATATCAAACTATACTACAAGGCAGCACTCATCAAAATAATTTTGTACTGGTTAAAAATATGAGTCAATTAGTGGAATGAATTAGGTACACAACATATAGAAGGAAACAAATATGGTAACCTAGTGTTTGATGAAGCAAAGATAGCAGCTACTAGGGGAGGGACTCACTATTTGACAAAAACTACCAGGAACACTAGAAAGCAGTCTGACAGAAATTAGGTTATATATCATATATATTATCATACACCATATCAGAAATTATCATATACCAAGATAAATTCCCAATGGATAGAAAGACTTAGGCCAAAAATGTGGCATCAAACAAATTAGAGGAGCAAGGAAGAAATTACCTTTCTGTTCTATGGATAGAGGAAGAGTTCAAGACTAAATAAGGAACAGAATGGCTCACACAAGATAAAACTAATATTTTGAAGACATGAAATTTAAAATTTTTGTACAAACAAAGCCAAAGCAGTAAAAATTAGAAGAGAAAAAGTGACCAGGGAAAAACAAAACCTTTGTAGCAGATTTCTCTGGTGAAATCCTTATATCCAAGATCTATTAGGAACTAATTCATATTTATAAGTGAAAGAGTTCATCTCCAATAGATAAATGGCTAGAGGACACAAACAGGTGATTTTCAAAGGAAGAAATACAAGCTATCAACAACCATTTGAAAAAATGTTCCAAATAACTAATTATTAGAAAAGTTCAAATTAAGGCATTTCTAAGGTTCACACCCATCAAACTGGCAAAGAAGACAAAAAAAAATGACAAATGTTGGAGGAACTGCAGAGAAACTATTGGAGGAATATGTGTATTAGTGCACTGTTGGTAGCCCTACAAATTTGTCCAGCCATTTTGGAAAGCAATTTGTAACTATTCCCCCAAAAGTCACTAAACTCTGCATAACCCTTTGATCCAGAGATACTATTAGTAGGCATTTCTACTGAAGAAATCAAAGAAGAAAAGGACCCATATGTACAAATATATTTACAGCAATTCTTTTTATAGTAGTAAAGAAACTGAGAACTAAGGAGGTGTTCACCTATCAAGGAATGGCTAAGTAAATTATGGTGTATGAATGTTACAGAATATTACCATGCTATAAGAAATGAGGAGGAGAGGGGCAGCTAGGTGGCGCAGTGAATAGAGTACCTGCCCTAGAGTCAGGAAGACCTGAGTTCAAATCCAGCCTCAGACACTTGACACAATTACTAGCTGTGTGACCTTGGGCAAGTCATGTAACCCCGATTGCCCTGCCTTCCCCCCTCCAAAAAGAAAAAAAAAAGAAGGAAGGAAGGAAGGAAGGAAAGAAAGAAAGAAAGAAAGAAAGAAAGAAAGAAAGAAAGAAAGAAAGAAAGAAAGAAAGAAAGAAAGAAAGAAAGAAAGAAAGAA
>NW_027186372.1:34996940-35010774 GCF_028583685.1 Petaurus breviceps papuanus | reverse complement strand
GAAAGAAAGAAAGAAAGAAAGAAAGAAAGAAAGAAAGAAAGAAAGAAGGAGGAGGAGGAAGGAAGAAATAGGAGAATAATTTCTATAATAACAATATTATCAAAAAACCTTTTTAAAAATCTGAGAATACTGATTGATGCAATGACAAACCAATCCAGAGGAGCAAAGAGGAAGCATGCTACCCACCTCCTGCCGGAGAAGTAATGAACTTAAAATGCAAAATTAGACATAATTTTGAACACAGCTGATGTGGGAATTCATTTTACTTGGCTATGCAAATTTATTTTTATGAGTTTTAAATTTTTTATTGTGGGTAGAAAGTGGGAAAGAAAGAAGATAAATACTTGTTCATAGGGGGAAATGATCAAATTAAATTTTAAAATTTTATTTATTTAAAATTAATATTTTTTGGAGGGGGGGGGAAGGCAAGGCAATTGGGGTTAAGTGACTTGCCCAAAGTGACACAGCTAGTAAATGTGCCAAGTGTCAGGTCCTCCTGACTCCAGAGCTGGTGCTCTATTCACTGTACCACCTAACTGCCCTAAAATTAATTTTTAAGAAAGGTGTTACATGATTGCTGATCCAGCTTTTATTTTTAATGCTCCTACATTTCTCTGATGACAATTTTTACCCCACTTCTACCATGTCATTCTTCACTTGTAATACCAAAAGCCTTTCCACCAAACTTTAGGTGAACAATTTCAATTTTTTTTGGAAAGTAGTATCCTTATATTCCATTACTCAATCTATACAGCAGCACAATTAATGAATATACTAACTTGATTGCTTCAAAAAAACCTTATGATTTCATTATTGTGGGCACTTCCTCTATCTAGGCAGATCAGAACAAACTCTACTTTATTAAACGGCTTTATGAATTGCAGTAGTCAATATAATTCATCATCTGGTGGCCAACCTTTTGATGATGTCACTTCACACTCATTGAGGCTAGTTGTTGGATAATAAACATTCACTTCATGACCAGGCTCCAAACAGAAGCGTTTCTGTCTTTGTCAGACTACTGGTGTAATCTTCAAAAACATAGTCACCTACACACCAGGATGAAATAATAGGATAAGATTTTATTGAATTCCATGCAAAAACACTAGAGAAAATATTATCAAGTCGAATTTGGCAATGTCAAAAATATATTCATTTTGACTAAATAAGAATTATAACAAGAAAGCAACGAATTCTAGTCACGTAGCAGAAATAAAGGATAACAGATGGATAGTCCAAATGTGGTACTGTTATTCATGAAATATTAAAAGAATCAGAGAAATGCCTTCAATGTAAAAAAAAAGAAAAGGAAGGAAAGAAGGAAGGGAGAGAGGAAGGAAGGAAAGAAGGAAGGAAGGAAGGAAGGAAGGAAGGAAGGAAGGAAGGAAGGAAGGAAGGAAGGAAGGAAGGAAGGAAGGAAGGAAGGAAGGAAGGAAGGAAGAAAGGAAGGAAGGAAGGAAGGAGAAAAAAACCATACAAGATGAGAATGAGTGGACAGGCTTTGATCTGTCATCTGTATGGGTTTAGGGATCACCCACATCAGTGAAACCATGGATCAAAATATGTAAAGATATTTCATCATCTTGTGTCAGAGGCCCCTTCTTCACATGAAGAACCCAGGTATACATTGCAAATATCTCAAAATTTGTGACTTGTCTGCCTCCATTTAGGTGAAATCTGGGAATGCCAGAATCTAGTGTTCCCCCAAAAGAATGGCCATCACTTTTCCTCACAAGCACTCAGATTCATAAGGCAAACAAGTTTGATTTGCACAGTGAAGGTAATGGAAAATAGTTTGCACCCAGAAAGAGTTGAGAGCTGCTTTTCAACTTTGGATTATTGTGCCCCCATGTCCTCTACAATCATCCCTCAGCAAAAAAGCTTGCTTCTCTGTCAACTCCAGCTTCCTCTTTTTTGGTCTTCTTTCCTCCACTGGACGGCCCATTACATTGGCAATCTTGTCACATATCTCTGCTCCTAACATTTTTCATAGATAGTGCCAACTCTTGAGCAGCTGGATTTGGGAAGGATTGCACTGATTCCACTGGAAACATAATCTTTGAAGGTAAAGACGGTGTCACTTACTATAGGCCGGGCACTGGGCATGTAGTGCAAAGCCCTGAGGATACAAATGCAAGCAATCAAGATAGTTTCTGACCTTTTAAAGTTTACATGCTAATGGAAAAACACAACATATAAAGGGAAATTAGAGAAGGGTGTGGGGGAAGGGAGGGAGTACAGGCAGCATGAAGTAGAGATGACCCAGAATGGAAAAGTTTTCTTCCAAGAAATTTAAGGGGATTTCTCATCTACCAAAGCCCTGAGATCCAGGGGCAGACTAGAAGGTTCAATGACAAGGGGGAGGGTGGAGAAAGGAGGTGATGGCCAGAGGTTAGGCAGTGTGGCATAGACATGACTTTAAGGACATATCCCTGTATAGGAGACCTCAAGTAAAGACAGGAATACTACATTAAATAGGAACATATACTGCACTCATTATTCTATTCTTTTTTTTGAGGGGGAAGGGCAGGGCAATTGGGGTTAAGTGACTTCCCCAAGGTCACTTGGCTAGTAAGTGGTAAGTGTCTGAGGCCAAATTTGAACTCAGGTCCTCCTGACTCCAGGGCCAGTGCTCTATTCCCTGGGCCACCTAGCTGCCCACATTGTTCTATTCTTGCTTGTTTCTTGAATCCCTGATGAGGATGGGTCTCATTGAATAAGGGTCCCACTCTGGCATGTGCATGTATGTATGTGTATATACATACATACATATATGTCATATATGTATTATAACCTCCATCTGTAAGATCACATGAGTGCCATCCCCCCTCATTTTGTGTGCCATGTACGGTAGCTTATGATGTCAGTCAAAGGGTAGGTGAGCTACCTTTTTACCCCCTCAAGCAATTAAGATGTCCAGGATCTTAAATGCAAATAATTAGAAGTGACACCAAGAAAATCACAAGAATGTTTCCAATGTACTAGTTTCTCTGACTCCAAATCTAATTCTTCACCATCAATATTTACCAAATTCATCAGATTACAGCACCCAGATCAAAATGCCAATGGTTCACTTCTGGAAATAGATATTGTAACAAGAACTAGGAGAACAAAGTGGCCAAACTTTGTAAAAACTAATTTATTTACTTTTAGTTTACAACATTCAATTCCACAAACCCTTGAGTTTCAAATTTTCTCCCCCTTCTTCTCCCCCCCCCCTTCTCCATGGCAGCATGGATTCAAATATAGGATCTACAAATACCTTCACATTAAACATTAGTCAGGTTGTAAAGGAGAATTATAACCAATGGAATGAACAATGGGAAAGAGGAAACAAAACAAAACAAGAAAAAGAAAGAGAGCAAGTGGTTTGCTTCAGTCTGCATTCAGATTCTGTAGTTCTTTCTCTAGATGTGGACATCTCTTTCCATCATGAGCCTTTTGGAGTTGTCTTCTAACTTTGCATTGCTGAGAGGAGCCCAGTCTTTCAAAGTTAGTTGTCTCACATATATATTTTGTCTGTAATTGTGTACAGATTTTTCCTGGTTCTGTTCTTCAGTGGCAAAACTTTAAAAAACCTCTTTCAATAAGTTTACTTTTCCCAGATGAGAAGGTCCCTGGGCTTCAGCTAATTGGGGATCCCAGCCAAGTCTTCTCAGCAATTACGTATAAAGCTAGAAAGGTCAAAGCAGAGATTGGGATTCAGGGAATTAGAGCCAACACTCTAGCAGTGGGTTCCCTAAAGTATTAAGGCACAAAGAGTGAGACATCACACACACTGCCTTTTCCCATGGACTTTTTGTGCTCTGTGGAGCCTTGGGACAAGGCAGGCCAGGAAGAGAGGTTTCCCCTGGGGAGAATTTTGCAAGTACATATTGGGGAAGAGAAACAAAGCCAGTCACAGCTTACCCTAGTGAAGGATCATTCTTCCTTAGAGAGAACACGTACCCTTGCCTATATTGCTGGATTTAAGTAAACCAAGAACATATCACTCTGTGTGTATGTTACTCTTATTTCTGTACTGAAGAGAAACAGCATTTTTGATTCATATAAACTCACCCTGTTCATCTTGGCAAAAGCTAAGCATTGAGTTTGCTGGCTCCAGTCTCCTTTAATAACCCCCCAATACCACCATAATGGGAAAAAGTCATGAGGAAAATTGTGAACACTGTAAAGCACAACAAGAAGAAAAATTGTAAAAATTATGTCAATAGGCACAGAAAAGGCCTTTGATAAAATACATCAATATGATAAAAATTAGAAGATTATGAGTTTTTACGTAATATGATTTTAAAAACACAAATACTTGAAACCAAGAGGTAACATTACATACAATGGAAAAATATTCACATTAAAAACAGATTCAAAAGAAGGATGTCAGCTTTTTTTCAGTTTGACATATTTTTAGAAATATTAGTTGTAGGGGTGGCTAGGTGGCACAGTGAATAGGGCACCAGCCCTGGAGTCAGGAGGACCTGAGTTCAAATCCAGCCTCAGACACTTAAAAACACACAAACTAGCCATGTGACCTTGGGCAAGTCACTTAATCCCAATTGCCTACCCTCCCCTCTCCAAAAAAAAAGCAAAGAAAAAAAAAGAAATATTAGTTGTAGTAATAAAACATGGAATGAACTTCTAAAATAATAATTAATAATCAATAAACAAACATTTATGAAGTGCCTACTCTGTGTCACTGAGTACATAGCAGAGTTCACAAAAACGAAATAGTCCCTGCCCTCTAGGAGCTTACATTCTACCACAGGAGATAACACAGATACTTATAAACATACAACATATATAGAAGGTATGAGGGAGAAGGGGAGAGTGGAGCAGGAACTAACAGCTGCCAGGATCAGGAAGAGCCTCAAGCAGAAAGGGGAAGGAAACTGGGGATTCTAAAAGACAGAGGTAGTAAGAAAAGGCATTGTAGGTTCGAAGGGCAGCTTGCACGAATGGAGACCGGAAATGGTATATCATGCATAAGGCAAGAAAGCTGGCATAGTTATCCAAAAGAGTTTGTGAGGAAGAGTAACACGATCATGCTGGAGAGGTTTATGGAAACCCTAAGAAATTCTTCGCAAGTGACTTGATTATGTATCTAGAAAATTCAAAATATTCAATCAAGAAGCTAATTAAAATATTAAATGACTTCATCAAGGTGACAGATTGCATCTTACTACTAAAAATATCAAGAATGGACAAAAAGACAAACACTATGATCACCACAGGAAGCATCGAATATTTGGGTAACAGGAGATCTTCAGAAAGTCAATTTCATAATAACTTTGGAATCAGTATTCAATAACAGAAAGGAAGAATTAGCCAACTGGTCATATATCCCTTGAATATGCTTAGGGAGATCATAGATTTAGAGCTAAAAATGAATTTAGAGTTCATCTAATATAGCCACCTCGGTTTTTTTCAGATGGGAAAACTGAAGCCTAGAAGGGTTAAGTGATTTGCCTAAAGTCAATTAACTCAAGTCCTCTGTTCCTAAATTCAGCATGATTTTTCATTATATCAGGTCCTCCGATTACAAATCTAGAATCCTTTCCACTGTACTATATTGCCTATAGCATCTAATGTGGAACAAAGGTCAATGCTTCTCCAATTAATTTGTATATTAATATTGATCAAAATATCATTGGGTTACTTATAGAACCAGATAACTTTTCTTTCAAACTATCATGGAAAAAGATCATAGCAATCATGGAGAACCACGAGGGAAGAAAAAGATGATGAAGAGACCAGGCTTGCCAGATTTCAAAATATTCTATTAGGTAACAATTAGCAAAATTCTCTGGTTCTGAACAAAAACAGGAAAGATAGTTTCCATGGAAGAAAATAGAGAGTTCAAAAATAAAACTGAATGAGTTCAAGAAATTAATATTTGGTAAATCTATGATTAGAAATAATTGAGGAAAGGAATCATTATTCAATAAAAATTTTTGGAAGATTAAACGGCCTATACCATATGCTATACTAAATTCCAATTGGATTAATGATACAAACATTTTAAAACATTTAGAAGTTGGTGGTGGGGTGGGGAAGGAATGTATCAGCTCATCTCCCTCAGGCTCTTTGGTCATCTGTGAAGGGTATGTAATGATGTTTTCCCTGCTACCTATATTACAGATTTATTATGAGAAAATTTGCTAAAACATAAAGCTTTATCTAAAGTAATATGAGTTATTGTTTTCTACCAGTTGTGAAGAATGGATAAATTTGTATCCCTAAACAAACTGAAGAAATTATTGGAAACAAAATAGGATTCAGTGGCTTAGTTATTTTTTAATCTGCAAAAAAATATTCTTTTGTTTATTATTATTGAGTTATTATTATTGTTTTCTCCCAGTTGTGAAGAATGAATAAATTTGTATCCCTAAACAAATTGAAAAAATTATTGGGAACAAAATAGATAGGATTCGATGGCTTAATTTTTTTCATCTGCAAAACAAACATTATAACCAAAAGAAAAAATGTAACAGCTGAGGTAGAGTTGAATTTATAGAAACTATCTGATGGAAGTCTGACATCTGAGGCACTGATTCAAATTTACCAGAGCAACCCCCTGGAAGGAGAAATGGTGTTTGTTGCTCCCTCTAATAGCAATCCTTTGATGCTGTTTTGCTTATCTCCGTGTTATTGCCTTGTTACTTCACACTTGGACCCTAAGCCTAAACTTTCCAGAGAGATGCAGTTTGTTGTCTCGGGAGCAGACATTCTGGGGAGCCTGAAGACAAAGCCCTAGCCCCGTGGAACATGGGTTGCTCTTAGGCTGGCTCCCTAGCTATTGCTTTTAGTGGAGAAGTCTTGTGCCTCTCTCTTGCCGATTCTGTTAACAGATTCTTGTTGATTCACTCTCCTCACACACCCTGAGTCTGGGCACAGAAGGGCAGCTGGGTTTCCTGGTCTATAGGCCTTTTGCCAGCCCTGCCCTAGGGTGAGGCCAGGTTGGGCCAGACAGCTGCCTGGCTCATTCTGAATGGTTCAAGCAGGACTTTACTCTGCCCGGTTGTACGGGCTCCTTCGGGTCAGGCATGGGACTCCTGTCAAGCTTGGAGGGCGTTAGGGTAGATACAGGATTCCATCTTGCTGGGGCGGCTCTAAAGCCTGTTCTCAATATGGAGATTTCATCAAATTAGAGTGGGCAGAGATGTAGCTGGTTCCACCCTTAAGAGCTCATCCTTAATAAAGGCCACATGCCCCTCAACAAATTATTCCATTAGGGTGGCTTCATTCCAATCAAGGACCTAAGTGTCCAGAAAGTACTAGAATAGTTGATAACTCAGCTCATCTAAGGGCTTGAAATCAGTATCCTAACTGTTTCTGCCTAAACTCTTATCTTTCAAGGGTTACCTCATCACCTATGCAAGCTTTGCAATGCTACCCAGCAGGGGGCGAGCTTCCATCATAAATTAAATTACCAACTTCTCCATGCCAACTCTCCCCCACCCATTAACCCCCACCCCTCCCAGCCTCCAGAATTCATTAAATCAGAAAGCACAGATTCAACTGCTTCACTGTTAGGGAATTTAGGGAGTCAGAATTTGAAAAAAAACATTTTTATGTGGGGCAGGACCAAATGATTTCTTTGCTTGACCTGAAACTTTCAGAAGGACTGTAGCAAGCTGCCAAAAGCTGGGATGTAGGCTCCAGTTCCCTGGTCTGTAACTGGATGTATCCAAAGGCTGGTGGTTTCAATTAGGAGTTGCTTCAGCTGAGATCCTCTCCTCCCCAAGTGTTTGTGACACTACTCTGTCATGTTTCTGTTCCTATTTATTTATTCATCCTTCTCTATCGCCTTTGAAAGATCACCCATCAACCCACATGGAGTGGGGACTGAAGGGCATGGTACCCCAGGGCTCTTTTCTGGCTTCTTTTCTCCTCTATCCACATTCAATTTCTATGATCTCATCAGTTTCTATGGTTTCAGCCACCCATCTCTATTCACATAATGCCCCAATCCAGCCCTGTTTCTCTTTCCTCAATTCCATTCCTACTTCTTGAACTGCTTGTTGGACACCTTCACCTGGACATCCCATAAGCATCTCAAACTCAGCATGTCCGCAGTGGAACTCGTTCATACCCAACCCCCCAATCCTAGCAGCGCTCCTAAGCTCCAAATTCCCATCTGAGGCATCCACATTCTTCCAGTCCCCCAAATTCACGACCTGGGCGTCATCTTCCCAAACTCTCCAGCAGAGCTGTCTTCTACTCTTTCAGTTTCATTCATTCTCCATAGTCAATTCTTTGCCAAGCCTTGTCCACTCACTCTATTTCAGGACCTCACCACCTCTAGACTGCACTGTTTCAATCACCCCTTAACTGGTCTTTTTGAATCCAGTCTCTTCCTTCTCCAATTCTTCCTCCACATGACTGCCAAGGTGGTGTTCCTATACTCTGTTCTGACTAGGCCTCTCCCCTGCCTGAGAAGCATAAGGGGATCTCCATTGCCTTTAAAACAAAATACAGACTCCTCTGTTTAGCACTTAAAGCCCTTCACAATTCAACTCCAGCCAGGATAATTTTCAGGATAATTAGATATTACTTCCTCTCACACACTCCTGTTAAACTGGTCTGCCTCCTATTCTCTGAATATGACACTGCATTACTACATCTCCCAACTCAGTGCCCTTGTAGAAAGGCTGTCCAGCCTAGAATGTTCTCTCTGTCTCTGTCTGTCTCTCCCTCTCTCCCTTTCTCTCCCTCTGCTTCTCTGTCTCTCTGTCTGTGTCTCTGTCTCTGTCTCTCCCCACCACTGCCTCTTGTAACCCCAAGTTTCCATCAAAGTTTAGGTCAAGGACCTCCTTCATTAAGCCTTTCCTGATTCTCCAAGTTTTTAGTAACCCTCCCCAAATTATTGTGTATCTATTCTATATAACCCCTGAACTTATTGCCTACTAGTAGAATATAAGTTCACTGAGGGCAAGGACTTTGTCCCTTTTTTATTTGTACTCCCAGTGCTTAAAAAGGTGCCAGATACTGAGCAGGCACTTACTAAATGCTTGTTAATTGATTGATGGCCTTGCGTTTGTGCTTCTCGGGATGATAACATTTGGAATTATAAGACACATATCTCATCTGATCCACACCCACACCCATTTTACAAAGGAGGAAAATGAGGCTCAAAGAGATTAATAGGCTTGCAGAAGACAACAGAAGACGAATTTGAATCTACGTCTTTCAACTCCAAATCTCCCCAATTTCTTTGTTGCATAAAACCCCCATGCCTTTCTTTTGGAGATTTCTGGTGTTTGGGGATGTGGATGAGACAGTCTGTAGCAGCTGCTAAAGGCTAGCAGGGTCTAGACAGTGGGATTGTCACCAAAAGGAGTCTCATCTCCCCCAAAGCTGAGTCATACCTACAAGATACTACACAGTGGGGGGAGGGGCAGCAGTGAGAATGGAGGATTACTAGGGTTTTCTACAAGAAGAAGTCAGGAGGCATTATTGGGAAGCTACATTTCCTCGTTTTTTAGGGGTAGCTTGGTAGCACGGGGGAAAGAGTGCAGGGCCTGGAGTTAGGAAGACTCATCCATCTTCCTGAGTTCAAATCCGGCCTCAGACACTTAGTAGTCATGTGGCCCTGGGAAAGTCACTTAATTCTATTTACCTCAGTTTCCTCATCTGTAAAATGAGCTAGAGAAGGAAATGGCAAACCACTCTACTAACTCTGTCATGAAAATCTTGAATGGGGTCATAAAGGGTCAGACATGACAGAAATAACTGAACAACAACATTTTTTTTTTCATCTGTAAGATGGGTTTGAAGAAGGTTGTGTTAGATGACCTCTCAGGTACCTCCTACTTCTAAATCCATGATCCTATAACTAGCATAGAAGACAGTTGGAGAGGGGTAGTAGGTGGCACAATGAATAGAGCACTGGCCCTGGAATCAGGAGAACCTGAGTTCAAATCCAGCCTCAGACACTTAACACTTACTAGCCGTGTGACCTTGGGCAAGTCACTTAACCCCAACTGCCCTGCCTTTCCCCCTCCAAAAAGCAATAAATAAATAAATAAATAAGATAGTTGGAGTACCACCTCCTTTCCTCTAGCGATAACACACTTATGAAGGCAGGCTAAGATGACACTGGGCTTATGGTTGCCATATTACAAAATTGATACATAACACTAAGACCTTTATCACATGAACTGCTGTTGAGCCATATCTTCTCCATCCTGTTCTTGCATAGTTGATTACTCTAAACCAAAACTCAGGACATTAAGACTGTCTCTAGGCAATTTCCTATTATTAGAGACAATTCCATTTATCCTTGACTGTCATCCAATAATTAGCTCCTAGCCTCTGTGGTGGGTGAAAGATGAAATGAGGAAACAAAAGTTCCTTCTTCCAGGCATATAGATTTATCAAGCAATACATGGCGATGGCCCAACAAAGCAGGACCACGTCCCTTCCTCAGCTTAGTCCTGGACCCTGAATACAAGGAGAGAAAGACTTTTGTACGTTAAAAACAATTAATCAAATAAAGCCAATTAATCAAAAGGAAACACATTAGGTAATCTGATTTTTAATCGGACGAAAAATTAGGGACTTTACAAGTTGGGAGGGGGAGAGTGAACAGGTGTGATTCCCTGAATTTAAAAAAAAGAGGTCTCTAATTCCTCCCAAATGTCTGTAAAAAATTAAAGGAACATGGAAACAGTAACTGATTGACTACCTACAAATTTACTAATATACCCCAGTCATTGATTTAAAAAAGTGTTGAAGAGGCTGGGGATTCTATGACTTTAGGGTTGAAGATGTAAATTTGTGATTGCCTCTAGAGAAACTGTTGATTATTAATAACAATAATCATGATAAATATATCCTTGTAGGATTTATAAGGATCATATGAGAAAATATTTGTGAAGTGCTTAGCATTCTTGTTCTTCAGTCGTGTCCGAACTCTTCATGACCCCAAGCCTGGGGGGTTTTCTTGGCAAAGTTACTGAAGGAGTTTGCTGTTTCCTTCTCAAATGGGTCACCTTTCCTCATAACTCTCCACTATGACCTGTGTGTCTTAGGTGACCCTCCATGACATAGCTCATGGTTTCATTAGATAAGCAAGTCTTTCTGCCACAACAAGGCAGTGATTCTGGCACATAGTAGGTATTTAATGATTGCTTAATTCCTTCCCCTTTTCTTCCCTTCTTTAGTTCAGGAATTCTTCATCTCTTTCATGCTATGGACCCCCTTAGCAATCTGGTGAAGTCTATGAACTCCTCAGAATAATGATTTTAAATGTAAAAAATAAAATACTTAGGATTGCCAAGGAAACCAATTATATTGAAACACAATTCTCAAAATATTGTAGGGGGGGAGTTCACAGGCCCCAAGTTAAGAACCCCGGCTAATAGTCCTTTATGAAGTTTTTAATAAAGCAGTTTTTTCACATTACCTTTTATGAAATAGATCCTGTAGGGCAAAATGTTATCACCATTTCACAGATGAGAATATTGAGATTTAATGGTGGAATTACTTATTCAAGGTCACATAACAAGTTTGTAGAAGAATCGTGACTCAGGCTCAAGTCAACCAATGAATGTTCATCCAGGACCTATTATGTGCTATCATTGTTCTAGGCATTGAGAATACAGCAGACAAAAACTGGAAATGTCCCTTGTCCTTAAGCGGCTTACATTCTATGGAGAGGGGAGAAAGGAAGTAACATATACACATGGGATACCTAATATGCACAAAGTAAATGCAAGACAAATGCCAGTTAATTTTGTGGGAGAAGTGACCAAAGCTGTAGTTATTTGTCCTTTATTCTCAAAGAGGACCATGACATCAGGAAGGGCGGCAAAAGCAGAAGGATCAGGAAAGGCCTCATCTAAGATAGCGGCCAACACTTGAGTTGAGCCTTGAAGGGAGCTAAGGATTCCAGGAGTCAGAGACAAGGAAGGAGAGCATTCTAGGTATGGGAAATAACCTATTTAAAGGCACAGAGAAAGGAGATGGAATCTCATGTATGAAGGGCAGAAAGTAGTCAGTTGAGGAGGACTAAAGAGTGCATGAATGGGAATAACATGTAACATGTCTGTAAGAGAAGACCGGGCCCAGAAGGTAAAGGGCATAATGTACTAAACAGTGAAGTTTATTTTTTGGTCCTAGTGGCAATAGGGAGCCACCCACTGGAACTTCTTTTTTTTTTTTTTAAAGCAATCAGGGTTAAGTAACTTGCTCAAGGTTACACGGCCTGTTATTTCTGGGTGTGGTGCTGAGTATCTGAGCCCGGATTTCATCCAGGTCATCCCGACACTGGAGCCAGTGCTCTTACTCGCTGAGCCACCTGGCCGCCCCTAAGCAATTGGGGTTAAGTAACTTGCTCAAGGTTACACGGCCAGGTGTTTCTGGGTGGGTGCTAAGTGTCTGAGCCCGGGATTCGATCTCCAGGTGTTCTCAACACTGGAGCCGGTGCTCTTACTCGCTGTGCTACCTGGCCGCCCAACTGGAACTTCTTGAGGAAGGTAGTGATATGCATCGACATCCTTTGGTTCCAGTCATTTAACTAGTTCCAAATCTTCCCATCATCCATCCTACATCTCTTGCTAAAATCATGTACATTCTACTTATAGTATTTAGTTGATCTATTCATCTACTAACCTTACCAAGGAAGGAAATGAGATTTTTTTGGCATGACTTGTTCTTAGTGAACCTATGTTGGCTCCAAAAGACAAACCAATACTATCCCTTGCTAAGTACTCACAAACCATCCACTGAATAATCCATTTTGGACATTTGGATGAGATCAGGTTAAGCTCACTTGTATATATAGTTTGTGAGATTTACCCTCTTCCCATTTAAAAAAAAAAAAGGACAACTTTGCCCATCTCCAGTTTTATGGAAACTCTCCCATTCTCCACAATTTCTCAGAGATCAATTACAGTCATTCAGTTATAATATCTGCTCATTCTTTCTGCATCCTGGGATAGGATTTGGCTGGGTCAGTTAACAGGGATAAGTTTAAGGGCAGGGAGGGACACTAAAGAGAAAGAGCATCACAGTGAATAGAAAGCTGACCTATAGAATGATTTTACATATATATACATGGTATGACATCTCTGGAAAAGGGGGAGGAGAAAAAAGGGAGGAAAGTTACATGATAACTTTAATGTATATTTAAAAGGAATAGCAAGTTTTACATAATAGATTTGCAGTTTCATGTGCAATCATCTTTTTTTTTCCTATTCTACTATGTTAAGGAAATGCTTGTTTTATTTCTGAAGTTCAGAATAAGAAAAAAAATTTTTTAATTAAAAAAAAAGAAAGAAAGCTGGCCTTGGAGCCAGGAAGGCATACTCAAGCCCTGACTCTGACTCATATTGGCTGCAGGATCCTTAGCAAAGTATTTAATCCCTCAATGCCTCAGGCAATTCTCTGAGATAGTGGGTTGCAGAGAAGGTGCCAAGCAACATAGGTGGAGGGTTTTTCCTCACCCAGGTGTTCTCTATAGCAATGAAATCACAGGTTTGTCTCGATCTCTAAGTATACTCTAACTCCAATTTCAGGCTCCAACTCTCTTAGCCATTTTTGTTCTATTTTCTTGTTTCAATTTAAAGATAATTTTCCTAGACAAAGAAGATAGAAGCAAATCATTAGTGTTACTCCATCTGCCCTATCTATTCCTAGCTACCACAAATACAGCTTTAAAAAACTCATTTTGTGAGAAAATATAACAGAGCCAAAATGGAAGCAGCTTGTGTCTGATCAGACTGAGAGGTGAGAAAAGGAGAGAAGTGAGAAAAGAAAAGGAGAAGAGAAAAGAAGAGAGTTGGGGGACAGGAAGGGAGAAGAGGAGCAGGAGGAAAGGAGAGGAGAGGAGAGG
>NW_027186372.1:34980987-34996540 GCF_028583685.1 Petaurus breviceps papuanus | reverse complement strand
GAGAGGAGGAGAGGGGTTAACTAGTCCAAATCCCCTCATTTTACAGTCAAGGATACTGAGGCCTATTGAGGTTAAGAGATTTGTTCAGGGTTGCACAGGTGCTAAAAGTCAGAGCTGGGATGTGTTCTTAGATCCTACAACTCCAAGTTCAGCACTCTTTCAACTGGATTGGACTGCTTTCCTCATCTCTCTAGTTGTTGTTCAGTCATGTCTGACTCTTCATGACCCCATTTAAGGTTTTCTTGGCAAAGATACTAGAGTGGTTTGCCATTTCCTTCTCCAACTCATTTTACATATGAGAAAGCTGAGGCAAACAGAGTTAAGTGACTTATCCAGGGTCACATAGCTAGTAAGCGTCTGAGGCTGGATTTGAACAGATTACTCTTCCTGACTCCCAGGAAGGGCTGACACTCTGCCCACTGCAACACAAGGTAAAAGAGCTAGAATGAGGATGCCTTTTCTCACAAATATTCTCCAACTTAAGAGGAAAGATCCCAGAGGAGGCAGAAGATCCCCCTCACAAGCCTTGTCAGGAGATTGGAAGTTGGAAGACAATAATACAGAGATGGAAGAGAAAAAAGTCCTCCAGTTTCTAGCGCTAGGTTCTTTCCATAGCGGTCATACTAGCTTTTCCCTAGAGAAAGCAGAGCATTGTACTCTATGAAATGATAGTTTGTATCCACAGATGCCGCCAGGAGAAAGGACCCTGGATAGGCCACAGGAAGAAGAGATGCTTTTCTGAGAGTTGTCAGCTCCTTGTGAAGAACATGGAAGCAGCCATATGCTAACCTGACATGAACAATGGAGTGGTAGATTGTCTTCCAAGCCCTGTCTCCAGGGTTTGTCTGAAAGCCTCCTGAGACCTGTCAAACCCAATAACCATTAGCCACTGCTGGTGGGTCACATGGGGCCAAATCATACTATTGCAAAGAAAATGAAAAAACTGCTGGGAATTATGAAGTTGAAAGAAATTGAGGACCTTAAGGCCACAAGTGGCAGAGGGTTTTGATTTGTTTAGTTTTATTTTTAATCTGTGAGGAAGAAGGATTTGGGAGAAGGAGTGACTGGCAAAGAAGAGGTAGGGGCCCCCTCACCTCCTATACTTGTGCATATTGTTTGGGTTGGGTTGGGGTTTTGATTGTTAGGTCTTCTTTTAATCTAAATGCAGAACTTTCCTGGAGTCAGAAAGATTAAATTCAAATCCAGCTTCAGATGCTAGTTGTGTGACCCTGGCCAAGCCACTTCTCCTCTGTTTGCCTTGTTTCTACATCTATAAAAAGGGGATAATAACAATATCTACCTCCCTAGGTTGTTGTGAGGATCAAATAAATTAATAATTTTTTTTAAAAGCAATCAGAGTTAAGTAAACTTGCTCAAGGTTACATGGCCAGGTGTTTCTGGGTGGGTGCTAAGTGTCTGAGCCCGGGATTCAATCCCCAGGTCATCCCGACACTGGGGCCGGTGCTCTTACTCACTGTGCTACCTGGCCGCCCCTATAAATTAATAATTTTAAAATACGTAGCACATAGTAGGCATTCCATAAATGTTAGTTATTGTTGTTTTTGTTACAGTTAATACACTTATACCTTGTTCCAGTTCCATCTTCTTAGATGCAGGCCCTCAGTCCATCCTGTCAATATCATTTTGAATCACAAATCTTTTTAAAAAATTATTCATTTATTTACTTTTAGTTTTCAACATTCATTTCCATAAGATTTTGAATTTTCCCCCCTCCTTCTCTTTCCACTTCCCTAAGATTGCATGAAATTTGAGTCAAAAATCTTGCAATGCATTCCCCAGGTTCTGACTCCCTGAATAAGGAGTATCAGATCCCTGAGTCTTCAAGCCCCCTCCTGGTATAACATTAATATCTGGAGATAGGGAGTCTCTAGCCTTGGAGCCCCAGGAATGCTTCTGTCCTAAAGGTGTGTGAACCATTAGAAGCCAAAAAAATATACATTGAGGGGCGGCTAGGTGGAGCAGTGAGTAAAGCGCCAGCCTCGGAGTCAGGAGGAATACCCACACAAAAAAACCTAGCCGTGTAACCTTGGCCAAGTTACTTAACCCCAATTGCCCTCCAAAAGGCCAAAAAAAAAAAAAGAAAGTGAATGTTGAAAACTAAAAATGAATAAATTAAAAAATATATATACATTGAAACTAAGAACCAATGCTGAACTTATTGAGGTTCTGTGAAAATTTTACATTTTTAACATTTATGGGTTTGGAGAACCACATCTTTCAAAGTTTATTTGATATAAATAAACTTATCAATAGAAATTTTCAATACAAATCATTTGTATTATCAGTGAGTTTCCCCAGGAATGAATGCTCAGGGAGTTCCCCAAAACAAATTGTTTATCGTACAAATGTTGCATTTCTGCTGTTACTCTGACTTTGATGCTGATGTTTTCCTGACTCTGGCTTAAGTTTAGGAACATAGGATTCAGAGTTGAAAGTAAGCTTAAATCATCATTAATTCACCACACACACACACACACACACACACACTCATTTTTCTTTCTTTTTAATTTTACTGATGCCTTTTTGCTTTTATATCACCTTCACTGTCAAATCTATAACTCCTCTGTCCCCTACCCAAAGGGCTGCTTATTTTGACAAAATGAAAAAGGGGAAAGGGGAAAGTTCAGCAAAACTAAATCCCACCTCCAGCTATATGCATTGTTCCTAACCCATCCTCCCTCACCCTGGCAAAGAAGAAAAGAGGTTGTGTTTTCTCATCTCTTCCTTGGAACAAGCTTGGGCATTGTAGGTAAATAACATTTAGTTTCACTTTGGTAGTTCTTTCCATCTACATTGTTGTCATTGTGTATATTATTTTCCTGGTTCTCTTTGCATTTTTCCACATCCTTTCATCAGTCTTTTCATGTTTCTCTGAATTCTTCATAGTCATTGTATATTATGATACAAAGTATCTTATATGTTGTATCTTATGTTACATTATAGACCACGATTTGTTTAGCCATTCCCCAAAGGACAGGTACTATTTTTTAACCCTTTATTTTACGGATGAGAAAGCAAGGCCCATAGAGGTAGAATGACTTGCTCAAGATATTACCTTAGCAGGGCTGGGATTCCAAATATTCTTTTTTATAGAATGTTTTTATTTTATGTTTTCTCTATTACATGTAAAAACAATTTTTAACATTCATTTTTTATCACTTTGAGTTCCAAATTCCTCCTCTCCTTCCCCTCCCTTTCCCCCCTTGAGAAGGCAAACACTTTTATACAGATTATACATGTGCAGTCATGCAAAACATATTCCCATATTAGTCATGTTGCAAAAGAGAACATTAAAAAAACAGGAAAAATAAAGAAAGTAAAAATAGTATGCCTTGATCTGCATTCAGACTCCTTAGTTCTTTCTCTGGATGTGGGTAGCATTTTTCATGGTGAGTCCTTTGCAATTGTCTTGGATTATTGTGCTGCTGAGAAGAATTAAGTCATTTACAGTTGGGCATGGTACAATCTGATACTCTTCCAATTACCTGTGCCTTGTATCTACACATATGTGCACATGTTGTTTTGCCTTTTGAACAGAAGCTTTCTTGGAAGCAGGAGTTTTTTCCATTTTTTTGTCTTTGTATTCCCAGTTCCTGGTGCCATTCCATTAAGTATTTTTTTTTAAGCATTTGGGGTTAAGTAACTTGCCCAAGGTTACACAGCCAGTTTTTGTGTGTGTGGGTGGGTGTTAAGTATCTGAGGCCAGAACCGATCTCAGGTCCTCCTGACTCTGGGGCCTGTGTTCTTACTCACTGAACCACCTAGCCGCCCCTCCATTAAGTATTATAGATGCTTAATATAAGTTGTTTGATAGACTGATCCTTCCACTTGCCTTCTTGGAGGGTTTCCTGGTCAGTCCTCCAGGACCCTAACTCCTTTCATTGGGGGAACTACTCCTTTTTCTGACTCTGTAAGGAAAAGATTTAGATATGTAGCACCAGGGGTCTGAGGGAGGAGTCAAGGGTGGAATCTGAGAAAGGATGATGGAGAAAGAAAGGCTTAGAGATGGAAAGGCTGAGAGAGGGAGATGAGCAGCTAGGGGTTCAGAAAGGAGTACACGGACTTGGGTGATTCTGAGAGGAATGGGCCTCTGGCAAACTGAGAAAGAGCCTCCCTTCTCCTTTCCATCCACAGATGCTACAGATTCTCCCAGGTAGCAAATGTGAATCTGCAGTCCTCTCCCAGGGGCCATAAAGAGAATTTTTAAAAACCCATTATCAGCAAGATCTTTATAGCACTATTGTCTTTGGTCACTCCCTATTCCCCCCCACACACACACACACCTTCAGAAAGGGCAGAATGGAGGGGGAACTGGGTCCTCAACCTGGTGTGGCAAGAGAAAGGGGCCCGAAGCTGTGGGAGGGAGTGGGAGGTAAACAACCTGTTTGTCCAATAAACACCCTTAATCTAGAGATAAGGTTCTGGAGAGAGGAACAAGAAGTTCCCCTCTGGTCCCAGGGCCTCTCTTCCCACAGCTGTTCTCTCCTTTTCTCAGGACTTCCCAGGGCCAGGCAAGTCCCACCCAGCAGACTGTAGCCTGGCCCACACTTCCTTCTTCTCCTGGACTTCATGGCTATTAAGCTAGGGCTAGAGCTAGGGGTGTCGAGGTCACATGCAGCCTTCTAGGTCCTCAAGTGTGGCCATTTGACTGAATCCCTCTGGTTATGATCTTTGCTAAAGGATATTCTAGGACCCCACCTGGCAGACTGAAAGGGCACAAGACTAGCCCCATCAATCTTGCTCCGTGTGATTTGAGGGATCCTAAAAAGGTACCATCATTTCCCCTACCATACATATGCCACTCCCTTTGGCTTGGTCTGGCAGGAATCCCCAATCTCTACCAATCCATCTTTCAAGGCTTAATTCCAATAATGCTTATTCCATGAAGCCTTTCTTTATCTCCCTAGCCCCATCTGATCTCTTTCTCTCTCTTCTGAATCCTCCTTTTCAGAACTTTGCACCCCTCTCATTCACTTGCCCCATTCTATGGTATAAGATCTAGCTGGAAGGGACCTTAGAGGTCAGTCATCCAACACCTTCATTTTGTAGTTGAGGCCCAGGGAGAGGCCCAGAGGCAGAGGACTTACTTGAGGTCTATGGGTAGTAAGTAACAATACTTGGATTTAGACCTAGGGTCTCTGACTCCAAATCCACTGTTGTTTCCTCTGTTGCTTAGTTGTTTCAGTCATGTCTGACTCTTCATGACCCCATTTGGAGCTTTCTAGGCAAAGATACTAGAGTGGTTTTCCATTTCCTTTTCCAGTGAATTAAGGCAAACAGGGCTAAATAATTTGCACAGTCACACAGCTAGCAAGTCAAGTGTCTGAGGCCAGATTTGAACTCAGAAAGATGAGTCCTCCTGACCCCAGGCCTGGTACTCTATGCACTGTGCCACTTGGCTGCCCCTCTTTCCTCTGTACCAGGAAGTTTTTATTACAATTTTATGTGTCCCTATCACAGATTCATAGAATTTTCAGCTGCACCTCAGAACACTGAATGTCAGAACTAGAAGGGATGTTAGAGATCATCTATTTCAATTCCCTAATTTTAGAAATTAAAAAACTGAGCTTTGTAGAGCTTAAAAGAGTCAGTCCAGGATCACAAGTAGCAATACTAGCATTCAAATCCAGGTATTCTGATTCCAAATTCAACTCACTCTCCACTTTCCTTGGGGCAAAGGAATCTTTACCTTGTCTTATTGATCCATTTCTGCCTGTCTCCCAGGGCAGCCTGGAATACAGATCTTTACTTCAAGAAAAGTTTGCTGAATGAATGCATGATGCCTGAAATTCCCACCATCACTGCCTCTTTCTGGTTGAGCATTGCTGTCTGGGTCCTTGTTGAAAATGTAAACATCCGGGGCAGCCAGGTAGCACAGCGAGTAAGAGTACCGGCTCCAGTGTCGGGATGATCTGGATCAAATCCGGGCTCAGACACTCAGCACCGAACCCAGAAATAACTGGCCGTGTAACCTTGAGCAAGTTAATTAACCCAATTGCTTTAAAAAAAAAAAAAAAAAGAAAATGTAAACATCCTGGGAAGGCATCCATTCCTCTGTCACCAAATGTACCATAGGCTGCTGGCTTACATGAAAGAAGAGGGCTCATAGGCAGAAAAGAAAAGACTAAGCCCTATTTGGGAGAGAAATGGCTCAGTTCAGGAGATTACATTATATAGTGGAGGCAATTAGGATGTTCAGTGGATAAAGTGCCGAGTTCAAATCCAGCCCTAGACACACTAGCTGTGTGATCCTGGGTGTCATTTAATCTCTAAAATGCCTCAGTTCTCCATCTGTAAAATGGGGATGCATTGGAGAAGGAAAAAACCCATGGACAAAGTCCATTGAGTCATGCAGAGATGGACACAACTGAACAACAACAAATATTTTATGGTAAATGTTTCTTCAGTATTTGTTGGCTGAATGACAGGGAATTCTGAAAAGGTTCTGAGCAGTCTGGGGAACAGGGAATCTCCAACCACCATCCCTGAGATGCATATCCAGGATTTGTTTACTTGACAGGAGCCTCATCTGATTGGGATGCATATATTAAATTGGTCATGCTGGGAAGTCCACCCCAAGAAGTGTATGCATGATCATGGGATTTCATGCTGGGAGGGGCCTTAGGAAGCTCTTAGTTCAATCCCATAATTTTACAAATGAGGAAATGAAGGTCTGGATAGAGAAAGTAAGAACTTGCACTGTCATGGGGCTATTAAGTCACAGAGGCAGGATTCCAATTCAGATCCCCTGTCTTCCCATCACTGAGTCACAGGAGGGAATTGGAATCTAGATCCCAAATAAATAAGTTAGAAAGTGGGACAGTAAGCCTGGGGCTATATCAGGGAAGAATGTGGCAGCAGAGACCTTTACTCATTCTCCAGCTTCTCCTGCCCAGCCTGCCTTCCAGCAAAATGAGAGGATTAGTTATTTCCTGAACTTGGCATTCATTCCATTTCCTGCTTTCCTGCTTTTACACTGTCTCCAACTGGAAGCCTTTTCTGATCCCTCCACTCCCTCCTGAGTCATTAGTATCCTCTCCCTCCTGAGATTACTTTACATACAGGGTCTATACCTGTTTTAGAGGGTAAGCTGTATGAGGGAAAGTACTGCTTGTTTTTGTTGTGTTTTGCCTTTGTGATCCCCAGCACTGAGCATATCACCTTGCATATAATACAGTTATAGTTGCAGTTCAGTTGTGTCCAACTCTTCATGACCCCATCTGGGGTCTTTCTTGCCAAAGATACTGGGATGGTTTGCCATTTTCTTCTCCAGTTCATCTTATAGATGATGGAACTGAGGAAACTGAGGCAAAAAGTATCATATAACTAATAAGTGTCTGAGACTAGATTTTATCTCACAAAGATGAGTCTTCCAGACTCTAGGCTGGGACACCTAACTGCCCTGCATATAGTAGGTCCATGTTAAATATTTGCTGAATTTAATTGCTCTGCACCACCAGCACCATCACCACCACCCTACATCCAATAGAAATGACTTCAGTTTCTTTGTTCTTTTTCCCTTAAACCCAAAGGCCATCCTGTAGCAATCTTTGCACATTATGGTGCATATGACATGCTCAAAATCAAATGCTTGTAAACTTAAGGAGACAAACTCATTTACTGATTGCACTGTTATGATTAGACCTTGTAATAGGATTTAGAGCTAGAAAGATCCTAGATGTCTTCTAGTGTGAAATTTCCATATCTTTAGACCCAGAGATCCTACTTTTAGGCATATACCCCAAGGTGGTCAAAGACAGAAGAAAAGGAAAGGTCTCATTTATACAGTAAAATAGTCATAACAGCGATTTTTGTGGTGGTAAAGAAGTAGAAACAAAGTAGATGCCCATTGATTAGGAAATGGTTAAACAAAGTATGGCACATGAATAATTGAATATTATTGTGCCCTAGGAAATAAGAAATGTGAAGAATTCAGAAAAGAATGGGAACATGAACTGATACAAAGTGAAGTAAGAAGAACCAGAAAAAACAACATGCACAATGACTAACTACAACACGGTAAAAGCAAAAATACAATGACAAAAAATGAAACCAAATGATAAATAATTAACCATATTTGGCCCAAGATCCTGGGGCAGTACAGCCCCTCAAGGATTGTTCTTGAAGGTTTTATTGAAGGGTGAGAGGGTAGGGAAGAATGCTGGACTTTCCTTTGCTTGAGGAAACTGAAGGAAGGAGGAATCATAGCTATTTTGTTTAAGCACGATCCCAGACCACGCTTCAAAGAAAAGCCTAGCAAGCAGAACTGTGTCTAGGGAAGAAAATGTCCTTAAAGATTCTGGTCAGCATCCCTTCCTGCCCCAACCCAACACAGACGGGGCAGAAAGAGCCCCGTGGAATCCATCAGACCTGGATTCTAGTCAATCAGGATGCAATTTTGAAAAATTTGAAGGGAAACAATTAATTGGGAGAAAATGATTGTAGAAAACTTCTTTGATAAATATTTCATTTCTAAGTCATGAAGAAACTGTGTCAAATTTATAAAAACAAGAGCCATTCCCAATACAAACAAGTAGTTTTCAAAGGAAAGAATCCAAAGTATCAATAGCCATATTGGGTAGGAAAAAATGCTCCAAATCACTAATAATTAGAAAAATGAAAATTAAGCAACTCTGATTTTCTACTTCATACCCATCAAATTGAGAAAAATGTTAAAAATGGAAAATGACAAACATTGGAGGGGCTGCAGAGAAAATAGGTACTGTTGGTAGGGTTGTGAATTGTTCCACCTATTCTGGAAAGCAGTTTGAAACTGTGCCCCCAAAGTCACCAAACTGTTGTGTTTTTTGACCCGATGATAACACTACTAGACTTATACTTCAAAGAATTCAAAGAAAGAGGAAAAAGACCTAGATGTACAAAAATATTTATAGCTACTCTTTTTGTATTGGCAAAGAACTGGAAAGTAAGGAGGGGTGCCCAGGAATTTAATGGAATATTATTTTTGCCATAAGAAATTATGAAAGGAATGGTTTCAAAGAAACCTGGAAACACTGATATGAACTGATGCAGAATGAAGTGAGCAGAAATTGCAGAAATACATAAAGAATGATCATTACAATGTAAAGAAAAAGGGCTTCGAAAGACTTAAGAAAACTAATCAGCATAATTATCATCCATGATTTCAGAGTACAAATGATAGAGCATGCAACTCACCTCCTAACAGAAAAGTGATAGAATGTATTCAAGATGCATGTTTGGACATTGCCAATTTGGGAATTTGCTTTGTTTGGTTTTGCATATTTGTTACAAGGGCCTTTCTTTTTTTTTTCATTGGGAGTAGTGGGTCTGGAAGGGAGAAGAGGACTAAGGGTAGGGTTCCCCCAGAAAGAAAAGAGAAGAAAAACCAGAGGAACCACTGACAAGCAGGATAGCTTTGAAAGTTACATGTTAAATTTGTTATATACTTTAAAAAAGAAACAAGCTCTATGTAATAAAAGCTCACAATTTCAAGTACAATCTCTTCTTATTCTATAGCATACATGAAAATGTTCATTTATTTGGTGTTTGTTAAAGTTCAGAGCTTTTTTTTTTTTAATTTAGGAAAAGAACATGACCTTGAAAAAATCATTTCACCTTTTGGGGACTACAGTTTCCATTCCTATAATGGGTGGGAGGAGAAAGAAGAATGGAAGCTGGCCTTCATGATCTTTAAGGTATTTTCCAGTTAAGACACTTGTATTTGAAAACACACTTGTGGTGATCATGTCTAGCTCTGATACTCTAAGAAGGTCCCTTCCATCACTGACTCCATAAGAGACAATGATCCTAAAAACCCTAGGTCTGTACCTATAGGATCATGAATCATCGTATATTTAGAACTGGAAGGTATCTTAGATATGGAGTCAAATTCCCTCATTTTAGAGCTAAGAAGCCTAAAACAGGGAGAGGCCAAGTGATTTGCCCAGGTCACAGCAGCTACTAAATTTCTGAGGCAAGATTTGAACTTGGGTCTTCCTGACTTTAAGCCCAGAGCTCTATCCATAAGAATGTGTTTAGATTTATAGGGAGGCCCTGCTGAGTGTTAGAGGTGTCAAGTGCCAAAAAGGGAGGGTTTTGTCCAACACTATTTCCCTTTGAAGCATTATATAAATTGAGTGATTAATCTCAACATACTTAGTGTGCCAAAATGAAAGCTGTTCTGCTTCTGTGTGTGTGTGTGTGTGTGTGTGTGTGTGTGTGTGTGTGTGTGTGGTGGGTGGGTGGGGAGAAAAGGGAAAAGGAAGGGGTTGGGGAGAGAAAATCAAAGGAGAGAATAAAAAAGAAACAGTGGGGAAAAGGGAGGTAGGGGGAATAAAGAAACCCAGAGGTGATTGCTGGGGAAGTGGGGGGCGGGGGAAGGTTGGGGAGATAGCCTGTGTGCTTGGTGTTTTCATTACTGTGTGCTTATATCTCTAGGAAGAAAATGACTTTTAGAAATTCAATGCACTAGTTCATCTTAAAGCAGGAATTGCTAAAAATGGGGAGGGAAGGGGATATGGTTGAGCACCTCCACACCGATAGATAGGTCCAAGCATTTCTGGCTCTAGGTTGGCTCCTGGAGATATCATGTGGTTCTAAAATAAGCCATAATACCACCCCACACTACAATTCCATTGATAAAGTCCTCCTTCCACTCCCTCACCACCCCATCTCATGGATTCCAGCGCTGCAAGTCACTTCTCCTTAACTGGGGTTTAGTTTCCTCAGCTACAACAAAAAGGGGTTGGCCTAGGTGGTCTCTAAAATTCCTCCCAGCTCTAAATCTCATGCTCCTCAAGATCCTGATGCTCAAGATATCTTCAAATCTGCTTTACCCTTCCCCTCCATGGAGCCAAGGGGGACCCAGGCTCAAGGTTTGCTTGAAAGCAAACCAGGCTCCCTACTGCCAATTCAAATCGTTGTCCTGCCCTTGCCCCCTCTTAGCATCTCAATATCATCAGCCTAAGCAGCACCCTTCTTCCTCTACCACCACTTCTAAGGAAGGGGGGAATCAAGTTAGTCTGGGGACCCCAAGGGATCAGGGTGGAAGACAGGCATGACCAAAGGAACTCCTATTAGACCTGAATCCTTGGGGGTGGGAGCTGGGGAGCTCAAGGTTACTTTAGAGGTAGGAGGATTGGGATAATCTATTTCAACTCCTTTTTTACAGATAAGGAAACTGAGGTCCAGAGACTAGAAGAAATTTGCCTAAGGTCACATATTCCCTTCCTAGCTAAGATTTCCAATTCCCCCTTGCCAAGGGCTCTTTCCCCTACTTTCCCCCCGCCCCCCACAACTCCAGCCAGAGTTTCCCCCTCCTTCCCAACCCCAGGCCCCGCCAGGGTGACCACTTCTTCAGCTGCCCCCTAAGCCAGAGCAATTTGTCTCCCTTTGAACCCTGCCCCCTCCCGGGTCTTCCCCCCTTTGATTCCGGGACTCTGAGCTTTCCTCGGCTTTGAAATGCAAACCCGCCTTTCCAAGCAAAGGGCCCAGGAGGCCAGGCCCTATAAAAGGTCGGGGTGGTGCCTCACCGGCTGGGGGCGAGTAAGTTCAGGTGAACAGTTAATCCAGGAAAGCGCTGGGGCCAGGTCAGGAGCTGGGACTGGGGCCGAGGCCGGAGCCAAGGGAGACTTGGAGGGTGGCAGCACTGCCCAGCATGCGTGGGGGGCTCCCTACCAAAGATGTACGTGGGTTATCTGCTCGAGAAGGATGCCAATATGTACCCCAACCCCGTGCGGCACCCGGGGCTCAACCTCAGCCCCCAGAGCTATGTGCCTTCTGCACCTCCAACTCAGTACTCGGACTTTTCCAGCTACCAACATGTCCAGGGGATTAACAGCGACCCTTCCCATGGGCTGGCTGGCGCAGCCTGGTCTTCACCCTACCCCCCAGCCAAGGATGACTGGACCGCCTACGGGCCAGGGCCCACGGCGCCTGCTGCCAACCCGGCCCAGATCAGCTACAGCCCCGCAGACTTTGGTGCCGTCCAGGCTCCGCCAGGCTCTGGCCTGGGCCTCCTACCATCCTCCTTGAGCACTCCAGGGGCACCTCTTTCGCCCAGCACGCAGAGGCGCACACCCTACGAGTGGATGCGGCGCAGTGGGTCAGCGGGCCACAGCAGCGGTAAGATGGCCCCAATGGGCCCCGTGCCCGCACCCCTTCCCACCTTCCTCGGGGCTGGGTGACACCCAGCACTGATTAGAGCCAAGAGGTAGTGATGGGTCAGACTCTAGAGGTCCAGAGCGAGAGGATTAGCAGACTGGAGGGCTAAGGCAGCAAGGATTGTTCCATTTTACAGATGAGGAAACTGAGGCACAGAGAGGTTAAGTGTCTTAACCAAGGTCATCTACATAGCAAATAAGTGACAGAACCGGGATTAGAATCCATTTCTAATAATTTTATATCCAGCCTTTTTTTCCCTTCCACCGGACGCCTCTTTTAAAAGATTATCACCAGGCACACCCTGTTCTTTTACCTACCTTCTCTGCCTTCAGACCTCAGGCTAAGTAAGCTCCTTGGGGGCCCCTTTCTGGCTACACAGTTGCGATAAACTCTTGGTTCTGATCCACCAGCGTCACCTCCACTTCTTAGCACCTGAACTTAGCAGCACATGCCCCAGAAACAGGTGTTTTGTAGGAACTGGACCAGCAGCCACAAAAGAACCCCGGGCTTCTCCTTCCAGCTGGTTCTGGCCACCATCATCTCTCAGGGAGTTCAGTGGAATTGTAGGTCTTTTGGCCAGGGATCGCAGCTTTCTGAGCCAAGTAGTCCAAGACCCTTGCAAAATGTTAGGAGGAAGGGAACCCAAGTTGGCCCTTAATCCCCAACTCTCCCAATTATTTTACAGACCTCTCATTTATCATCCCCCCCCCACACACACATCTTATTTTTACCCACCCTCCTAGAGGCTTTTGGCTACATCTTGTTCCTTTAACTCAGCTTCATAAAAGGAGAATTTGAAGGCAGTTCCCATCCTCAATTATTTTTCTTCATATCTCCCTCAGTCAGTGGGGCCAGAAGTGGCCCTTGGATAAATGTTTGTTTGAAATTTATTTGAATTTTATTTGAATTCAGTTCAATTCCCTCTTTCTACTACATTTTGTCTCCCACCTTATTTGTGTACTTCTTTCCTTCCTGGAAAGCTATGGCTGGAGGACCCAAGGGCCTGGACCCGAAAGCCATTCTCCACTTGGGGAGTTGAGGGCCAGAGAGCTCATTCAAGGGCCTTGGCACAAGATGGCACTTTCTAGTCTTCCCCCTAAACCCTCTCCTCCTCAGTGCCAGGGTGGGGTTCTGACCATTGGCTGAACTCTTGACCTCTGCTAAAGGAGGGAAAGCTGGTGGGAAAGTGGAAACCCGAGTGAAGTTGGTGGGCATCTCTCTTCTCCCCCCTAGGACTGCCTCTGATCCCCTTTCTTCAAAGGCCATGGGATTGAAGAGGACAAAGACCAAGCCTTTAATGAGGGAAAGGCAAGTGCCTTCCTAAGGATTCCCCTTTGTCATGTAAACGGGGCACGCCTGGCCCACGGGGGGACTCCTGTTTGCAGGAAGGTGAGGGGGGCATCCCATTGTCCGGACCTTGTCCCTGACAAAAGCTGCCTGGATGGGGGGGCGGGGGAACATGGTCTGCCTGGGAGGCTTTGATGTAGCGGCTACCTCAGGCTGTGGCCCTAGCGTTGGCTGCAGATTCTCCTCTGCTTCCCTTTCCTCCCACCCAGGCCTTAGGGCAGGTGCTAGGTAGCAGCAGGGTGGGGGAAATTCCTGGTCACTGCCTCAAAGCCCTACTCCTACCCTGCACTGCTACCCTAATTTCTTTTGCCTGTTCCTTCCACACCCAATACCCAGGCCTCAGAGAACAAATAGGGTCCCTCCCTTCCCCTCTCCCCCTGCACCTTGCCTCCTCATTCAAGGTCCTGGGGCACAAGAGCAGTCCATTTTCTTGGGGGAAGAGGATCCTATGTCTCTCTCCCTCTCCCTCTCCCTCCCTCTTCTCTTCTCTTTTTTTCTCTCTCTCTCTCTCTCTCTCTCTCTCTCTCTCTCTCTCTCTGTCTCTGTCTGTCTCTCTGTCTCTGTCTCTCTCTGTCTCTCTGTCTTTCTGTCTCTCTGTCTCTCTCTCTGTCTCTCTCTGTCTCTCTCTCTCTCTCTCTCTCTGTCTCTCCCTCTCTCTCCCCCTCTCTCTCCCCTCATCCCAGTTTGGCTCTGCCACAGCCCTCTGCAGGAGATTTCAGTCACTCCATCTCTTTCAGTGAATGTTCACTGGACCACCCTCACTCATTGGAATTTCTAAGAGACAGCTGGGGGAGCAGAAGGAAGGCTGGGTTTGGAGGGACTAGTGGACCTGCAACCTACTGTCTGACTGGTGTTGGGCAAGGCATTCAAACTTTCAGGCTTCAGTTACCTCATCTAGGACATAAAGAGGTTACACTAGATTTCCAAAGGCCTTTCTAGGTCCTATGTCTCGGCTACCCAAGACATGCCTTCAGCTTTCTTCCCAGGAGTAATAGAGTAAGAAAAGCATCAGATTGGAAATCAGGACAGCAGGTTCCTCTCCTAATTCTGTCATTGATTTATTAACCTCAGTCTGCCTTAGTTTCCTCAACTGGAAAATGGGGATAATAGCACCTGCCCCTCAGGGTTTCTGTCAGGATCAAATGAGATAATATCTGTAAAGTACTTAGCACAGTGCCTGAGGCACATAGTAAGTGTTATATAAATGCTAGCCATCATCATCATCATTATTTATGTGACCTTGAGTCATTTCTTTTCTCTTGGCCATCTCTAAGGTGAGAGTCTTGTACTAGGTAATCTCTGGTTGGGGCAGGTTTCTGAAATGTGGGGTTTTAATGAGGGAAGAGATATTACATATGGTCTCTTTCATTTTGTCCCCAGAAGGAGAAACTGAGGCACAAAGGAGGGAGGCTTGGAATAAAGCAGGTGTGTCTGGTCCCTTCCAACTATTTTGGATCCCTTTACTAATGCTGAGGAAGTTTCCTATGAGATGTAAACTTCAAAGAAAATCCTTGCTGGGGTTATCAAAAAGGCTGCTTTCTCTGCTGTCTCTTAAGTGTGGTGATGGGGAGAGGGACTCGAAGGCAGATTATTCAGATAGTGCAATCTCCATGCCTTACTTTTTCTAGTTGTAAAGTGGGAAGAGGCAACATCATGTAGTATATACAGGGTCTTGGATTCAGTGAGATTTGGGTTCAAATGCAGCCCTTGGAACAAACCAGTGGCATTTCTTCAAACCTTCAATACTTACTTCTCAATGTGCAAGGTTAAGCTCTGAAACTAAACTACAGCAGAAGTTTCTGTCCACATTGGCAAGAGTTTCCATACATGGAATTCCCTATGCCAGTGAAATCACAGGCCTGAACCAGAAGAAAAAATAAAAGTAGAGAGAATTGTTCTCAGCTTCCAAGAACATTAGAAGGGGGAAAAGGAAATAGAGATATTTGGGTAAAAATTGGCTTCTATATAGCAGCTTTAAGGCTGCTATATAAAGGGTGTGTGTGTGTGTGTGTGTGTGTGTGTGTGTGTGTGTGTGTGTGTG
>NW_027186372.1:34963181-34980977 GCF_028583685.1 Petaurus breviceps papuanus | reverse complement strand
GTGTGTGTGTGTGTGTGTGTGTGTGTGTGTGTGTGTGTGTGTGTGTGTAATTTCATCCTGAAAACATAGCTATCCCCAGTTTTTAGATGAGGAAACTGAGGCCCCGAGAAATTAAGTAACTACCTAAAATCCTACAGATGGTAAGAAACAGAACTGAGGTTTGAAACCAGGTCTTCTCCCCCTAAATATGGCTCTTTCTACTACACTAGGCTTTCACTGAGCCTCAGTCTCTTCATCTATGAAAAAAGAAATGATAATGCTTACAAACCTTCTTCATAGGACCCTTCACAGAGAAAAAAATCTCATGAACTTTAGAGTTGTGCAGCTGTTCTACATGTACTTTTAAAAATATTTGGGGGGAGGCCAGGTAGCACAGTGAGTAAGAGCACAGGCCCCAGTGTCGGGATGACCTGGGGAATCGAATCCGGGCTCAGACACTCGGCACCACACCCAGAAACACCTGGCCGTGTAACCTTGAGCAAGTTACTTAACCCCAATTGCTTTAAAAAAAAAAATTGGGGCAACTCTTTCAGTGTAATTGATTTCCTTTGTAATCATATGTATTCTATGGATTTAGAAACATTCTGAGAAGGAATCCATAGGCTTTGCCAGACTGCTGAAAGATTCTATAACACACAAAATGTATAATAGAAATTCGAATAGTTGTTCTTGTTATCATTACTATCATTGTTGTTGTTATTGAATGTGACATTTTGGGAGATGAGGAAAGGGGAGGGTGGAAATATCTTGGGGACAAGGATCCTTTGCCCAGATTCCCCTTTGCCCAAAGAGACAACCTGCTGCCTGATCAGCCTGGTTCAGTTCTTAGATGGACGCTTAATGAACTTCTGGGGCTTGAGTTTGGGGAATTTTCTTTGTCTAGGCGATGGGGTGCAGAAGGCCCAACTATCTCTGTTTCCCCAACCTGACACACCTGAATGCTTTTGCCATCCATCCTATGTCCAGGTCATCCACCAGTTACATGGACCCACATGGAAACTAGGTAGGAGACTACCGAAGTCAAGGGTCATGGCCCATATTAAGAGAACACAGCTGACCAGCTCAAACCAAGGAGACAGCATAGTGTTTGTTCATGGAAGGAACTCTGACTGTGTAGTGAGAGGACCTACTCAGAGCAGGAAAGGGAGGCCCCTGCTACTTTCTACTCTATGATCAAGTCAGACCCTCTTCTTCCTCATCTGTAAAATGAGGAACTTGGATCGTTAGATGGCCTTTAAGGTCCCTTCCAGCTCACAATCCTATCCTTTGGTCTTTCAGTGAGAATTTCATGACTTTGTCCCACCTCCACACCTTTTCTAAGCTCCTGATTAGACTTCCCCAACTTCCCCATGGTGTGTAATACTACCAAGCTTGTGAAACTTTAAAAACACTATCTTTATTAGGAAGAAGATGGTAGCAGAAGCAAGAAGTCAGCATAAATCAATTCATACAGGGCCAGCTGGGTGGTGCAGTGGGCAGAGCACCAAACCTAGAGTCAGGAGGACCTGAGTTCAAATTCTGCCTGTGTGACAGACACTGGTGAAGTCACTTAATCCCAGTTGCCTCCCCCAAAAAATCAATACGTACAGCATTAATCAGCTTGGTGTGATTAGTCAATCCATTTAACAGAATGAACAGAAAAGAAAATCATTCTCAGAGGTCAGGAAGACCTGAGTTCATGTCCTTCTTCTGACATATATACCTGTTGTGAGACGCTGAACAAGGCATTAACCTATTAGTGCCCTAAGCAGGTCTCTTAGACCAGAGATGTCCAACTCAAAGAGAAATGGATTCCTGCAGGCCCATATTGACTTAGAAAACCACAAGTTAACATAATCTATATTGGGTTGAAATCTTATTTATTTTGTTAAAAATTTTTACAATTACATTTCAATCTGGTTCTAGCCCTACTCCTTACTCTGGGGTCAAGTTTGATACTTCTGTCTTAGACCATAAATTACAGACAAGTTGCAAATCTACAGCTGTAGGCATAGTTTCCATCCTGGGAGTTCCCTACCCAATAAAATAATAGATATAATCCATTTCACACTCCTACCCTTGGGGCAGCCAGGTGGCATAGCGGACAGAGTGCAGGGCCTGAAGTCAGGAAGAGATTCATCTTCCTGAGTTCAAATATGACCTTAGACGCTTACTAGTTATGTGGCCCTGGGCAAGTCACTTAACTCTGTTTGCCTCAGTTTCCTCATCTGTAAAATGAGCTGGAGAAGGAAATTGCAGTAATCTTTGTCAAGAAAATCCCAAATGGGGTCACAGAGAGTCAGACACAACTGAAACGACCCAGCAATGCAAATACATTGTATGTCAAGCACCTCGCTTAAGAAATGTTTACTGAATGGGCTCAGGGCAAGATAGTATCTCTGGGCATCAACACATGTCTATAAAATGGGGATTTTTTTTTTTTAATGACAGGGTTAGGTGAGGTGATCTCTAAGGTTTTTGCAGCTCTAAATCCTATGACCTGCCTACTTCTGAAGTGTGAGAACCAAGTGTGATAATTGATGAAAATCACTTTAAGAAGATAAAGAGAAACTGACTGCATTAATAGAACAGTCTAACCTCCAACTCACAGAAGGTCCTACTGCCTTCCTCTAGTCAAACACCATCTAAAGTATTTTTACCTATTTCTACATGCCCCCATTTTAAGAGGGACATTGACAAGCTGGAAGGAGTCCAAATGAGGATTACCAGTATGGTGAAGCAACTGGAAAGCTCTGTGTCATTCAAGGAACAGGCAGAGGAATTAACCATGTCTTCATGCCACAATCAAATAAGGGTTTGTTAAGCACCTGCTGTGTGCTAGTCATCAAACTAGGTTCACCAATCTAGAGTGAGAAGGTACCCCAGAAACCATTTGGCCCAATCCCCCATTTTACTGAGCCAACTGAAACCCAGGGAGGTTAAACACCTTGTCCAAGTCACAGAGGTCAGTAAGATTAGAACACAGATCATCTCATTCCATGGCCAGTGCTTTTCTCCTATTCCAGGCTGCTCCTCCCTGGCCTAAGGCTGCCTAGAATAAGCTGAGATGTAGAATTGATCACTCTGCCCAGGGGAACTTGGTTTTTCTCAGAAGAATCTGATATGATCAGCATTCTCAGAGGGGTTAGCCCTGCCCCTCTGCTCCTTTACAGTCTCTCTTGGGCTTCTGGTGCCTCCTGGTTCCCGTGGCATAGGAACATGACTGGAGGGGGTACAAGGAAGAGGGCATTTCCAAAAGGAAGTATGGACAACTAAAACTCATCCAGTGGGACTAAGGAGAGTATTGAGGGATGACTACTCACAACAACCCTGACATGAGTCTACAGAGACAAGTTGTAGGGACTGATAGCCCCTCCGAGGCATATTCACTCCCTTAGAGAGCCCTGTAAGTACCCACCTTGGCTGGATATGATCACAGAATTGGAGAACTAGAACTCTACCTTAGAGGTTGTCAGATCCAACCCTTTCATTTTATAGGTGAGAAGACTTAAGGCCCCAGAAAATAAAGTTACTTGCCCAGGGCACACACCTAGAAAGTGTCTGAAGCAGGATTTGAACCCGGTTCTTACTGAGTCCAAGTTTAAGGCTCTATCCACTCTACCCTGGTTCTTGTCTGTGCTGTTATCTGCCACAGCTATGTTTACTGAGTGCTGGCCCCAATAATAGCTCCAAAGTGTAGAGAAGAAACAGCCCATCTTAACTTGGTCCAGAATAATCAACCCTCAGAGGTCATTTAGTACAACTTACTTACTGCCCAATGCTGGAATCCGTCAAGGCATCCCTGACAGCCTCTGCTTAGAACCATAGGAACTTGGTACTGGAAGGGACTTCAGGGGCCATCTAGTCTTACCCATAACCGAGCAGAGACTGACACCCTCTAGAACATTTGGATTAGAAGACCTCCAGTGATAACAGTATTTCCCACTTCCTGAGACTGGCCATTTCCACTTCCAGACAGCTTAAGCTGTTAGCAGGTTTTTCCTTCAGTCAAGTCCAAATCTGATTCTTTGTACCTTCTCCCCATTATCCCTACCTCTGCACTCTGAGGTCTAACAGACTAAGCCTCTTCCTCTTCCTTCAGACCTCCTTTCAGATATTTGAAGACATCAGTCTTGTTCACCAGCCTCTTCCCTCCACCCCATTTCTCAGCCAAATCTTTTCTCCAAATCTCGTAAGGATTTAACCAATCCTTACATATGGAGTCAAGTCCTCTCATCATCCTGGCTGTCCTCCTCTGAACATGCTCTAACTTGTCAGCATCCTTCCTAAACTATTACCTCCCAGACTAAACACAGTGCTGCAGATGTAATCTGACCAGGCCTGCACGCAGCAGGCCAGTAATTGGTCTTTCTCTGTACCCCAAACTTTTATTAATTCAGTCTAACATAGCATTGGCTTCCTTGGCTGCTACATCTCATTCTTGACTCATGTTATGCTAATAACTCCAGTGATGGGGAAATCGCTATTTCCCCAAGGAATTCCATCTATTGTTGGATGGCTTCAGCTGCTAGAAAGTTCTTTATTACATTCAGTAGAAATCCTTCCTGGGGCCAAACAGAGTAGATTTAATACTTCAGGGGCAGTTCAATGAAGTATAGTGGCCAGGGCGTACTTGGAGTCCAGAGGACTTTGCTTGGAGCCTGCCTCAGACACTGGGCCAGTCGCTTAATCTCTATCAGTCTCAATTTCTTCATCTGTAAGATGGGGATGATAATAGCAACTACCTGGTGTTGTGAGGGTCAAATGAGATAAAGTACGTCAAGTGCTTTGTAAACCTTAAAACACTATATAAAGGTTAACTTTTTCGTTTTTCATCATCATCTTTTTCTTCTTCTCTTTCTCTTCCTCCTCCTTCTCCTCCTCCTCCTCCTCCCTATTTATTGCCCTCCTAAATCTTCTCCAGGGCAGCCACATTGCACAATGGAAAAATTGCTTGGCCCCGAGTCAAGATGACTCATCTTCCTGAGTTCTAATCCAGACTCAGATACTTATAGCTGTGTGACCCTGGGCAAGTCATTTAACCCTGTTTGCCTCAGTTTCCTCATCTGTAAAATGAACTGGAGAAGGAAATGGCAAATCTTTGCCAAGAAAACCCCAAATGGGGTCATGAAGAGTTGGACACAACTGGAAAAAACAACTGAACAACAAACCTCTTCTCCAGTCTGATGTGGGACTGTTTCCCCAACCCCATTCCCAGCTCCCCTGGAGTAGACATATCTTTTTCCCTTGCGTCTCTCATCCTTCTTCTCCCAACTCCTCTGTCCCACAGAAGCCTAAAGGGTGAATGTCCAAGGCTCACCCTGGGTACCAGAAAGGGATACGAGGGCAGAAGAGAGGAGAAACTACCTGGGGAGATTTGGACTAATTCCTTCTTAGAAAAACCACACCATTCCCCAGGGGCCTCAGTCCTGTGTTCTCCCTGGTCAGGTCTCAAGTCAACCACACTCCCTGGATTGGTTAATTAGTATAGTCCTAGTTTTTTTAGAACTTGTGACCTGGGCCAAGTCTCAGGTCCTTTTCCTTCCTGAATCTCAGCTTCCTTATTTGTATATTGAGAAAACTGGACTAAATGGTCTCTGAGGTCTTTTCCATTTCCATGTTCCCTGCTCTCAAACTCCCCTCAAAATAAAAGCTGGGATCTTTTTGTACCACGTCATAGCCCAGCTGTCCACAAGGCCCAAGTAGTTAACTCTTACAAAAAGGCCAACGGTCTAGGGCAGCAAGGTGGCGCAGTGAATAGAGCACCAGCCCTAGAGTCAGCCTGGCCCTCACCTGTCTGTCCAGCCTAATTAGACATCATTCCCCTTCATGCACTCTGGGGTCTCCTCTACCTGGCCTGGCCTGGCCTACCTACTTTTCCTCATTTGCAGCACCATGTTTCCCATTTCATTGTCTTTGCACTGGCTGTCCCTTGTGCCTGACGTGCATTTCCTCCTCCCCTCTGCCTCTGAGATTCCCTGGTCTCCTTCCAAACTCAGCACAAGAGCCACTCTCTAGATGAAGCCTTTCCTGATCCTCCCAGCTTCCCCTGGTAAATTAGCATGCATCAATTTTGTGTGTTTATATATGTATATAGCATCTTCCCCAATAGAATGTAAATTCCATGAGAGCTGGAATGGCTTCACTTTCATTTTTGTAACCCTAGTGATCAGTATACTATCTGGCACATAGTAGGGTGCTTAATAAATATTTGTTGATTGATTGATTTGAGATCCTAAGCTCGTGTTACCTTTTAGTGCTAAGCCTTCAGCAGCTTCATTAGGAATGGGGTAAGGGGATGGGGAGAGCAAACAAATAGAAAAGCATCTATGATTCTTTTCCTTAAAGATTGCATTTTGTATTATGCCTCCTGCAGTGGAGGTAGATTATTCTGAGTCATTTGCACTCCCTCACCTTGTGACAATATATTCAACACATTTTTTTAGACCGTTGGCCAGGGTCAAAGTGTGTGGGGGGATGGTCTCGGTCTAGTTAGAGTTAGGTCTTAATATGTGGTGTGAGTTAGAGTTTGAACCTGTAGCTGGGGACTAGGGCTTGGGCTGTGACCAGGACATGGGCTCAAGCCAAGGTCAAGCTTAGGTCTCAGTTTGTGACCTGGTAGCCAGTGACAGTGGCCAATGGTGAGGGCTGTTTGAGACAATGGCACAATCTGTGGCCAAGCTTAGATCTCAGTGTATAGATACCATTAGGGATCTCTCGTATCAGGTTTAGGGACTTCGTCTTTATAACAGGATTAGGTTCAGGACTAGGGTGTTCTCTGCCCTCTTTCACCGGGGCTGGGCAGAATGCTTTTCCATGAGGTTGCGGAAGATGTTCCTGCCTGAATGTGAGAGTCCTGTCCCCTCCCTAATTGTGATCATGGTAGATTGCAGCCTGGACGTCACCCTGCTCACCCTTTTTTCCCTTGGCTCTGTGCCTCCCTAGGTAAGACTAGAACGAAGGACAAGTACCGGGTAGTGTACACCGACCACCAGCGCTTGGAGCTGGAAAAGGAGTTCCACTACAGCCGATACATCACCATCCGGAGGAAAGCTGAACTTGCTGTCAGCCTGGGGCTCACGGAGAGGCAGGTTTGTTCCCCGCAGGACACCACAGATGCCATAGAGTTTGTCCAGAAGAGAGGAAGGGACTCAACTCCCTATGCAGGCAGTATGAGGTCATAGAAAGAGGACTAGATTTGGAGGCAGAGAACCTGGATTCAGATCTCAACTCTGCTGCTAACTACCTAGATGACTTTGGGCAAGTGGTTTCATCTCTCTGGTCCTCAGTTTCCTCATCTGTAAAATGGGAGGAGGAGAAGGAGTAAAGAGTTAGAAGAGATCTAAGATTGATTCCAGCTCTCCATCCTTTGATCTTATGAAAGAGCCTGATTAGGGTAGGACTGTAGGGGGGGGAGACCAGAGAGAATGGCCACTTGGTCATGGTTACTCTCCTGCCCACTCTCCCACACAGATGCCTCTGCTTGCCTTCCCTCCTCCATCCCTTTGAACTCTCTTCCTCCTCTTCTTCTTCCTCGCCTCCTCCTTCTCCTCCCCTCCCTCTCTTCCTCCTCCTTTCATTTCTCTCCTCTTCTTCCTCCCCTCTTCTTCCTCTGGTTCCTTTTTTTCCCTTTCTCATCTTTAACACGCCTCTTTGGAGCAGTGGTCAAAAGCTGGTAAATGGCAAAGGGAGGAGAAATGTCCACCATCAAAGGTCCTTGAGATGCCAGGGAGGGACATCACTAGACATGTAGGCAAGCTGGAGTTTGTGGCCAGGAACTTTAGTTATGTGACCACGAGCAAGTTGGGAATAATTATATACAAGGTTGAGTGGGGGAAGCAATTGTATATCATAGAGTACAATAGAAATAGATCACAGACCCAGAGCTGGACCCAGTCTGCCCCCCTCTTTTTACAAGTGAGGAAATGAAGACCCAGAAAGGTGGTGACTTGAGAAAGGACACAGGCTGAGATGGATGAGCTCGGATCTAACCCAGTTCTCTTTTGGCTCAAAATCCCAGACTTCCCACTGCCTGTACTGCCTCCCAGTGTGAGCTCTCTGACCTCCGACCTTTCCCTGCTCTCTGTAAGGTCAGCCGCACCTCAAATTCATTTGCTATTGCCATGTGTTTCTCACTTCTCTCTCCCTGTCTCTGCTTCTCCTTCTCTCTCTTCCTCCCCCGCTGCCTCCTGCCCCTCCTCCCCATCCATCGTTTCCTTCATCCATCTGTCCCTCCCTGGCAGGTGAAGATTTGGTTCCAGAACCGTCGGGCAAAGGAACGGAAGGCAAACAAGAAAAAAATGCAGCAGCAGCAGCAGCAAAGTCAGCCGAGCAGCACTACAGCCACCACGCCGAATGCAGGCTTGGGCCCCCTGCCTCCCAACACTCCTATGGGAAGTTTGTGCACCAGCACCACAGGCCTGTTGGCCTCCTCACCACTGACTATCAAAGAGGAATACCTGCCCTAGGACTCACCCCTGGGCCCAAGCCCCACGAGCCTGGGAGAGACAGGCAGCCGAGCCAGACCAGACCAGGCCACAGCAGCAATCAGGGGCACCGTGTGGGAGTTAGGGCTGGAGCACAGGGCTCCTGGGTCAAACGGGAAAGAGGGCACCTGCCCTAGGAACCAGGAGGGTCTGGGCTGTAGTCCTAGACCTGAGCTGACCTCCTGAGAGACATTATGCAAGTCACTTTCCACTATTTGTGGGAGTTGGTTTTTTATCTGTAAAATGGGAAAAGGGATTGGATTAGATGGTCTCTGAAGTCCCTTCCAATCCTAAATATTTTATAATTCTGTGGAATCTGAGAAGTGTGAGAAGAAAAAGAGATGATCTTTCTATTGCCCCAGGGCATGCTCTTGCCTTCTGGTACTCTGCATTGCAGAGGGCAAGGGGACCCCCTCAGTTGGACATCAGCTGGGGGAATCTGGGTCCTAGGAGCCCCAGGAAGGGCTCAAGTAGAAAACTGAAAAGGATCAATCGAGGAGCTTGAGGGGGCATGTAAGAGGCTAGTAAAGGGGGGGAAGATGGGGGAAGACCGACTACTATCAATATAGGCTCCCTGAGCCGCTAGCTTTAGCCACTGCAGGGTCTCGTCTAGAAGAGAACTAGAACCTTGGACACCTGGAGATGCACAGAGAACCAGAGGCAGGGAGATGGAGGAAATGGCCCCTTCCAGTTGGAGGCACCACATCAGTCTGAATAGACTACATTCTACCTTTCTCCAGAAACTTCCCCCCTCTTCCTTGGGCCCTCTTCAAACCTTTGCCTGGAGAGAAGTCCTGCAGTCTGGAGAAAACACTGGTGTCATTCTCTTGCACTGCCCAGCCCTCAGATTTCCCTAAGCTGCTCCCTTTTCTTCGTCCATTCCTGGGCCTGCCAATGTTCAAGACAGATACATACAGGTGCAGAGCATATAGTGAGGCTCACCCTCTCCAGAAACACTGCCCAGGTGAAGAAGGAAATACCAACCTTGCTCTTCTTCCCTGGCACCTCGTAGGTCCAGCTTCCTCCCAGGGCTGGGTGGGGTCGGGAGCCAAGACATCTAGGAGTTCTGGACCTACCAGGAGCTGGGATGGACTGCCGGGCATGTCCTGCATGTAAAACGATGCCTTTGGAAGATGCAGTTTGAATGATAAATGTTTTTTAAGCCCATAAGAGAAGTAGGAGCTTTGGTGCAGGTGTCTGGGCAGAGTTAAGAGACGTTTCCCGGGACCCGAAGGCAATTTTCTCACAATGGTTTTATGGAGCCTTGAGAAGTGGGGATGGTCTTTCCCATTTTACAGATGTGCAATCTGAGACTCCGGGAGGTCAGGTCACTTACTCAAGATCATAGCGTAAATGCTTATGAAGATTAAACTGAGACAACTACATTCACTCATTTCCAAAGTTAGCCTTTCTTTCACTCCATTAATTCCTTCATTTTCATTAGTCTCTTCCTCCTCTGCTCTGGCAGAGGATGGATTTCACAGGCATGTGGGGTGCTGTCAAGGGGATCCTTCTGCCATAAAATTTTTCCTATAGAGGGGGTTTAGAGGAAAGATCGTCTGCCCCACAGCCAAGAGAGAAATGTCCCGATCCCATTTCTACATTAGTTGTGTGACTGTAGAAGGGGCATAAGTTCATAACTAAAGAAATGGAAAGGATCTCAGGGATCACCTAATCCAGCCCTCTCATTTTACACTTGAGGAAACAGACTAAGTGATGAAGTGACTAGCTCAAGGTCACACATCATATAATCCCTCTGAGCCTCAGTTTCCTCAACTGTAAAATGGGAAGAACAGTACCTGCAGTACTGACCTCACAGGGCTGTAGGAAGATCTAGTGAAATAATGTATGTAAAATGCTTTGCAAACCTCAGGATGCTGTATAAATGTCATCTATAATCAGGCAGGGAGCTAGATGAGAAGGCCTTGGAGGCCGCTTCCAGCCACAGGTTTCAGTGATTCTATGTCTTTATACTCTTCTCTCCCAGCTGGCTTGCTTGGGAGATGAGAATGTGATCTTTATTCAGAGACATTCCTGGACTGTCTAATGATCTTTGTTGGCCTGAATTTGCATTGAAGATGATGTTTTGGGTGTTTCTGTGTAGGCCCACTTCCTTCATTCCATGACTTAACACTCAAAGACAAGAGGACTTGGTTACAAGGAGGTTACTAAAAGCAAAACTCATAGGTGCAAAAATGTTCATAATAGCATCATTTGTGATAATAAAAGACTGGAAAAAATATTTGCCCAACAATTGGGAAACAAGGTATGGTACATGAAAATAATAAATGATATTGATGTGCTGCAAAGCATGACACGTGAAGAATTGAGGGAAAGCATGGGAAGACTCATGACGTGATGCAGAACGAGGAAAGCCGAAACAAAAAGAATGATATACACAATAGCTATGTGATACAGTGGAAAGAACATTGAATTTTGGACTCAGAGGACCTGGATTCAAATTCTGACTCTGCCCCTTACCTGTGTGATCTTGGGGCAGTTATAATCTCTCCAGACATCAGTGTCTACTTATATAACATGAGGAGGTTGGCATAGATGGCCTCTCCAGTCCCTTCTAACTCTAAATCTTTTATTTTCACTAAAATATAGAGCACTAAAGGAAATCTCTGAAATGATACTATAATAATACCTCATTTACCCCAAGGTCACTTATGATAGGGTGATCCCCACCCTCACCCTCACCCCAATCTGAAATGCAGCAGAGAACCAGAGAGTAGACTCAAGACAGGCCTTGGAGTTGTGATAATCCACTGAAGGAAGAAACAGAAAAAGTCGAGCTCATTAGGGACTATTGAACATAGGAGCAAAAAGCCCCACAGATCCCAATGGTACCTGAAAGTATCACTCCAACATAGTACCCCAACTCCAAATGACTCATATACCTGAATGAATTGTCTTTCTGCTGGAACCCCCTTTCTTCAAAAGTTTTGGAATTCGTTTTCAATTAGCTAGGATTCCAGCAGAGGGTAACTGAAATATCCCCTCTTTAATAAAAAAACAAAAACTCAAACCCAACCCCGTAACAAATACGCAGTCAAGCAAAACAAATTTCCACATGAGTCATATCCAAAAATATATGTCTCATTGTTGCTCAGTCATATCCAACTCTTAGCAGCCCCATTGGATATTAGAGTGGTTTGACATTTCCTTCTCCAGCTCATTTTGTAGATGAGGATTTGAGGCAAAGTGTTAAGTGACTTGCTTAGGGTCACACCACTAACAAGTGCCTGAGGTTGGATTTGAACTGAGGTCTTCCTGACTCCAGGCTCACCACTCTACCCACTGTGCCACCTAGCTGCCCCGTGTCTCATTCTGCTTTTTAAGTCCATTGTCTCTCTGTCAGAAGGTGGGTAGCCTTTCTCATCATCAACCCATTGTAGAATCTTTCAAGAGTCCCTGCAGGTTAACTGGCCCCAGAGCTTAAGAAACTGCTGCTCCTTACAGCCCATTCTCACCTTCCCCCCTCAGCTCCCACTACCAGAGACCCTTCCCCTCCCTAGCCAATGCCAGGGGCCTTGTGTGGGAGCAGGAGTTGGTCCTGGGAATAGGAGGGCATCTTCCTAGGCTGGATGGGGATGAAGTGATTCTCAGTGTCATCCTCTGGAAATCAAATATGTTCATTCTTCCATAGAAATTCAAAGATTTTTATTAAGTACCTACTATGTTTAAAACACTGAGGGGTAGCTAGGTGGTGCAGTGAATAGAACATTGACCCTGGAGTCAGGAGGACCTGAGTTCAAATCCAGCCTCAGACACTTAACACTAGCTGTGTGACCTTGGGCAAGTCGCTTAACCCCAATTACCCTGCCTTCCCCCATCCAAAAAAAAATTATAACACTGAGTACCTACTGGGGATGTCAAGGTTAAATAAAAAGACATCGTCTTGCCTCAAGGAGTTTCTATTCTAACAATATCATGTGATGATTTTTCACTGGCTGTTACCAGGCCTGGAATGCCCTCCCTCCCTGTCTCCTCCTGGCTTCTCTGGCTTGCTTCAAGTCTCATCTGAGAACCCACCCTCGGAAAGAAGCCTTCCTCAATCCTCCTCAATCTCAACCCTTTCCCTCTGAGACTCTCCCCAGTTTGTCCTGTACTTGTCCTGTTTGTACATGGTGATTTGCATATTGTCTCTCCCCCACCCCCAGCAAGAGACCCAAAACTCCTTGAGAGCAGGGATCATGTTCTTGCCCTTGCTTTGTATTCAAGCACAGTACTTACTTAGCACAAAATAGGGATTTATTAACTTAGCTGACTGACTAAAAGATGCTCTTAGGTTCTATAGTACAGTTGCTAGATAGATAGATATAGATATCTACGCATCTATTTCTAGCTATACCTATTTCTCTATACATATATACATATACACACATATAATGTGTGTGTATGAGAGAGAGAGTGTGTGTTAGCTAGCTGGGTAGTGGATAGAATGCCGGACCTGGAGTCCGGAAGACTCCTCTTCTCACTAGCTGTGTGACACTGGGCAAGTCACTTAACCCTTTTTGCCTCAGTTTCCTCATCTATAAAATGAACCGGGAAAGGAAATGAAAAACCACTTCAGTATCTTTGCTAAGAAAACCCTAAATGGGGTCAGAAAGAGTCAGACACTGAAATGCTTGAATAACAACAATGATGACCAAAGATCCTTGACTTCAATAGTGCTCACACATGGCCTTCTCCTGTACAGTTTATAATTCTTCTTTGCTGGGTAGATGATCTTCTGATATGGCTTCTATTACCAAAACATTGTCTGGTGGTCAACTCCCTGGTGATGTATGATAGACACACCTTCTGTCTCTAGGCTAGTGCTCTAGGTTGTCAGACCTGCCAGAACCTGCCCTTAACTGGAATAGATCCCTAGAATTCAGGTTAGTCACCCTAAGAGGAAGCTTTGGGGAAAAGTGACGTACCGCATCCTATCTATGTAGTCTCTCTATATTCATAGTTACCTACATGGGTTTTTGTGGGCTAGCATAAAACCTTAACCACTCTCTCTAATGTTGTTTCTATGGAGAAATGTGACCCAAATTTCAATTTTGGAACAAAGATATTTTGTAAAATGGGGGACAGTCTGTACTCAATTGAAGGAAACAGGGAAGTATGTGATCCATTTTAGAAATTTGATTTATGATGCAAAAATTACTAGCTATATGGCCTTGGGGGAGTTACTTCATTTCTCTGTAACTTGGGTCCCTCATCTGTAAAAGGAGAGGGTTTGGACTTGATGACCTCTAAGATGCCTTCCAGCTCTTAACCTATGATCCTATGATAATTCAGTTTAATTCCATTATTATTAATAAACTTGTCTAGAGATCCCTCATTCCCTCTACTCTCACCTCAGACTTCTTCTACTTCCCTGACCTGAAGGCTGAGGGCACCACATCGCATGACTAACTTCACCTGATCCCCACCACCACTCCCCACTCCCACAGGGCCAAGAATTGTCAACATAATCTTTGCTCCTCCTTTTCTCTAGACCCTTGCTCTGTCACTATCAACAATTCTAACAAATCTATACCATTTAATTAATCCTCTTGGCTATCACCCACTAACTCTGAGATACTCCTCTACCTTCTTTAGTGACTTAAGCATAATCAGTCATGAAGTCCTGTTGGCGATGGCTTCTTTAGTCTCCCCCCAGCTCCCACTGCCAGCACTTTAATTCGGGTCCTCATTCCCTCTTGCCTGAGCAATTGCAGTAGCCTCCTGACCAGCCTACCCTGCCTCCATTCTCTTCCCTCTGAACTCTGTCTTGCAAACTCTTCCAGATTAATTTTCTTTATGCACAGCTCTAATCATGCCACTTCATTGCTTTAAAAAAAAAAAACCTTCAGTGGTTTCTACCCTGACTCCCATTGCCTACAAGATAAAATCCAAACTGCTTATGCTGGCATTAGAGACTACTATCATACATCTAGCTGTAGTCTTGGGGGCCATCTCCACTAGTTCTGATCTTTATCTGACCATGGGTCAGGAGGAGACAGTGAGGCTGGTGACTTTGCATAGTCCTCCCTCACTTACATCTAATTCACTTTCACGTCATGGCATCACTTCCCTGATGTCGTGGGCCTCTTCCGGAACAAAGGACAAACAACAGCTGTAGTCTTATCTCTTGCCTTTCATGTAGCCAATATTCCAGCCAAACTGAACGACTAACAGGTGCCCCCTCACCTCTGTCTCTGCCTTTGCTCACACTGTCTCAGATGCCTAAGAGACTTTTCTTCCCCTTTTCTTGATGTTGGCACCTTTTTCATCTCTCAAGATCCAGCTCAGCTACCCCTGATCTATGGAGCCTCAGGCCTAGAAGTGCCCTTTTGAGCACCTAATCTCATAGCATTTTGTTTCTAGCTTTTCTTCTCCTTTGTATTATAGTTATTTGTATAAATGTCTTAACCTTGCCATTAAATGATAAACTCTCTAAGGGGGAAGAAATTCAGTTTTATTTGATTTTGTATCCTTTAGAAAAGTTCATCTCTGATGGTCAATATAATTTGATCATAGATCTAAAGTTAGAAGGAGGTTCGTATGATATCTAGTTCAATAGCCTCATTTTCTGGAGGAGGAAACTGAGGCCCACAGAACTTAAGAAGCTTGCTGAGATTACATGGGTGAATATCAGAGGCAGAATCTGAACCCTTGTCCTCAGTTTCCAGAACCAATGTTGTTTCCATCGTACCACACACAAAAAAAGGGTTTTTGCTTAGAAGGGGGCAGTTTCCTTTATTTGGAAATTTGCATGTAGGACTCTCACATGAGGCAGCTAGGTGGTACAATGGTTAGAGCACTGGGCCTGCAGTCAGAAAGACCTCAGTCTAAATCTGGCCTCAGAGAGACCAATTCAGAGGTTATTGTCATAATCTAAGGGAGAGGTGGTACGTTGGATATAGAGCCAGGCCTGGAGTCAAGAAAACTCCTCTTCCTGAGTTCAAATAAGGCCTCAGACACTTACTAGCTGTATGATCCTGGACGAGTCACTTAACCCTGTTTGCCTCAGTTCCTCATCTGTAAAATGAGCTGGAGAAGGAAATGGCAAACCGCTCCAGTATCTTTGCCAAGAAACCTGAAATGGGGTCATGGAGAGTTGGACATGATGGAAATGTCTCAACAACAACAATAACAAAGTGGGAATAATAATAACACCTACCTCCCAGGATTATTGTAAGGATCAAATGAGATAATATTTATAAAGTGTTTAGCACAGCAGCTGACACATAGTAGGTTTTTAATAAATCCTTGTTTCCTTCCTTCTCTCATGCTTCAAGGATGTTCTATAGTAATGGTGATGTACTTTACATTTATCTGATCCTCACAATAAGTGAGGGGGCCAGGTACTGAAAGCATTATTATCTCCATATTATAGATGTGAAGACAGAGACTTTAACTTACCCAGGACCACCAAACTAACCAGTGTCCAAGTAGGATTCAGACCCATGCCTCTCCTGACTCCTACTCCAACACTCTCTCTACTTACAGCACATAGGTCATGTATATTTGTAGGATCAAATATTTACATTATATATACTTCTAGGATAATATACATGGGAGGAGACAGAGAGGTTTCAGAGGTGGGACAGCTATGGCTATCACATGCCCAAAGAGACTCATGCCCTGGTAGGAAGCACCCATCTCCCCTCTGTTCAGTCTCTGGAGGCTTTAACAGAGGAGGAAGAGGGATTTTAAGAGCTGTGTGAATCATCAAATCAGTGTCAGTCGTGATGTCAGGAGAGCAGCTTAGGGGCTGGTGGGGTGCAGCTGTGCCATGGGAACATGGTACAGATTTTTGAGATAGATTAGAGGTAGGGGCAAAGAAGACTCTGCTGGCTACTTCTGATCTCTGGGCAAGCTTTGGGTGAGTGAGCTATGACAAAAGGAGAAGGAGCCAGGCAGCTGCCCTATCTCATTAGTAAACACACCCTAGTTCTTGACTCTGAATGTGCACATTTGAATGGATTTTGCATATTTTCCAGGCTCTAATTTCACTTGCAGATCTGCTCAGCAACTCCCATCAGCCCCTTATTAGCAACCACTTATTAGGGCTGGCTAACTAAGGTAGAGAAAATGCCCAATTAATCTGGGCTGCTAAGGTCCTCCTGTGCAGGTAGAGGAGAATGCTTAGAAAAGAAGAAAGAGGCAGTCGGTGGAAGGGGGTGGGGCAAAGAGATAGATACATCCTGACCTTCCTAACATTCTATAACCCATACTCTATCTGCCCAGTGTTTGCACAGTACAGGGCAAAGTCCTCTGTGCTGGGCCCTGGGCCCTGAGTGCCCCAACAGCGATGGGCCCCTCACAACTGGCGCCTGAGTGCACAGAGTAGCAGGTGCTGCCCAGAAGAGGCCATAAAGATGCTAGAGATCCTTTCCCTGCCCAGCCTTGCCTTGATTATGCAAGGCATGTGTACCTGTGGCCTCTGGTCTCTCCTCTCCTCTCCCCCGCCCTTCCCTCTTCCTTCAATTCAATTAAAAAAAAAAACAGACAAACATGCATTCATTTAGCACCAGCTGTGCAAAAGGCAGGACAGTTAAGTGGTGCAATGGATAGAGTGCCAGGCTTGGAGTCAGAAGACTCACCTCTCTGAGTTAAAATCTGGTCTCAGATACTTACTATCTATGTGACCTTGGGTAAGTCATTTAACCGGGTTTGCCCCAGTTTCTTCATCTTTAAAATGAGCTGGAGAAGAAAATGGTAAATTGCTCCAGTATCTTTGCCAAGAAAATACCAAATGGGGTCATGAAGAGTCAGACATGACTGAACAATGGGGAACCATTATAGCTTATTATCTAAAGGGGAGGGGGACATATAAAAATGTAAACAAATAACTGCGGTATAGGCAGCAGCTTGTCAGACATAAGGGAGGGATCCATCCAAAGAATTCAAAGAAATTTAAGGAGAGAAAAGATCACTTTCTTGTGCGTGTGGAAGCTCTCACCAAACTGGCCCCTTCCTACCTCTCCCGTCCTCTCTGAGTACTCTGCAATGCAGCCTCCCTAACCTCTCAGCCATTCCAGGAACGTAACCCTCACATCTTCTAACGAAGGCCTTTCCAGTGCCTGGAATGCCCTCCCTTTTCATCTCCCTCTCCCTGCTCTCTGGAGACTCAGCCTAAATCCTACTGCCTTCTGTGAGAGGCCTTTTCCCAGCTTCTACTCCCACTACTAATGAATTGTCTCTCAGATTACCTCCAACTTGCCATGCTTGTGCCTTGTATTTATATAATTGTTTACACGTCGTTTCACTTATTAGAATGTAAGCTCCCTGAGGCCAGGAACTGTTCTTGCCTCCTCCTCCTCCTCCTCCTCCTCCTCCTCCTCCT
>NW_027186372.1:34910348-34963081 GCF_028583685.1 Petaurus breviceps papuanus | reverse complement strand
CTCTCTCTCTCTCTCTCTCTCTCCAGAGCTTAGCACAGAGCCCAGGGGGTGCTCTCTCTCTCTCTCTCTCTCTCTCTCTCTCTCTGTCTCTCTCTCTCTCTCTCTCTCTCTCTCTCTCTCTCTCTCTCTCTCTCTCTCTCTCTCTTTGTCTCTGTCTCTGTCTCTTTCTGTCTCTCTCTTTCTCCCTCTCACTCCAGGGCTTAGCACAGGGCCCAGGAGGTGCTTAGCAAATGTCTCTTCCTCCTCCTTCTCCTCTATATCTTCTTTTCTCTCTCTTCTCTCTCTGTCCCTCTTTTCTCTCTGCCTCTGTGTCTCTCTGTCTCTCTGTCTCTCTCTCTCTGTCTCTCTCTCTCTCTCTGTCTCTCTGTCTCTCTCTCTTTGTCTCTGTCTCTCTGTCTCTTTCTGTCTCTCTCTTTCTCCCTCTCACTCCAGGGCTTAGCACAGGGCCCAGGAGGTGCTTAGCAAATGTCTCTTGAAAGCTTCCTGGAGGTATTCAGGTAAGCTGGGTCTTAAAGGAAAGAAGAACTTTAATTTAGGGAAGAAGAGGCATGGGATGGGGATGATGTCAGCAGAAGGCATAGAGATTAGAGTAGCTAGGAGGAAAATGATTACTGGTGAATAGTATAATTTGGCTGGATCATAAAGTATATATGGAAGGGGGTATTAGGAGATAAGGCTGAAAGGGAAGGTTGGAACCAACAGAGGACCTTGGATGCTTACATTTTAAAAAAAATGTATTAATATCTTTTATTTTCAATGTCATCTTCATTTCTAAATATATCTTTGCTTACCCCCCCCCACCTAACAAGCAATTCCTTGTTACAAAGAATAAAAAAGAAAGAGAAAAACGCATTCCAGTAAAACTAACCAAAATAGCAACTTAATTTGACGGTAGAAGCAGTGTTTCAGATCTATAGACCCCTACCAAGGCACCAAAAGGACAGAGTACATTTTCTCATTTCTGGGGTCAAGATTAGGCATTATAATTATACAATGTTCAGCTTAGTGGTTTTTGTTCTTTCCGTTTACATTATTATAATTGTAGTTATTTTCCAAGTTGCACTTACTTCATTCTGCATCAGTCCATATATATCTTTTCATGCTTTTCTGAATTCCTCACATTCATAATTTCTTATGGTACAATAATATTCCATTATATTAAAGTGTCACAATTTATTTAGCCATTCCTCAATCGGTGGGGATTTACTCCATTTCCAGTTCATGCCGCCATAAAAGAATTCTCCCACGAATATTTTGGTGTAGAGAACCTTTTCTTCTGTCTTTAACCCTCTTATGGTGTATGCCTATCAGTGATGGGTCTAAGGGTATGGTTATATATATATATCAGTTAGTCAGTCAACAAGCATTTTTTAAAATGGAATTTTATTGTTCCCAATTATGTGTAAAGACAGCATTCAACATTTATTTTTTATAAGGTTTTGAGTTCTAAATTGTTCTCCCTCCCTCCCTTTTCCCCTCCCAAAGATGGCAAGCAATCTGATATAGGTTATACAAGTGCAATGATGTTAAATATATTTCCACATTAGTCATGTTGTAAAAGAAAAAAAAATACAGAACAAAAGGGATAAAACAGGAAGAAGAAAAAAAAGTGAAAATGTATGCTTTGATCTGCATTTAGACTCCATAGTTCTTTCTCTGGATGTAGATAGCATTTTCTATCATTAGTCTTTTGGAATTGTCTTAGATCATTGTAATGCTGGGAAGAACTAAGACAATCATAGCTGATCATCAAACAATGTTGCTGCTATTATGTACAATGTCTTCCTGGTTCTGCTCATTTCACTCAGTATCAGTTCATATGTCTTTCTAAGTTTTTCTGAAATCCACCTGCTCAACATTTCTTAAAGCACAATAATATTCCATCACAATCACATACTACAACTCGTTCAGCCATTCCCCAATTGATGGGTATTCCTTCAATTTCTAATTCTTTGCCACCACAAAAAGAGCTGCTGTAAATATTTTTGTACACGTGGATCCTTTTCCCTTTTTAATGATCTCTTTGGGACACAGACCTAGTAGTGCTATTGCTGGATCAAAGGGTATGTACAGTTTGATTGACCTTTGGGCATAGTTCCAAATTGCTCTCTGGAATGGTCTGGTTGGATCATCAACAAGCATTTATTAAGTGTTTACTATTTGCTATGCATTATACTAAACTCTGGGAATACAAATAGAAAGGAAGAGTCTGGATTGGAGCCTGGTGAGAAATAGAGGTTGCTGGACTGGTTGCCCCATCCCCTTAAATGGAAGTTCTGAGAGCATACAATGAGAGGGAGGGGATGCAAGAGTTGAAGGGACTTCTGAGGTGTAAATTCCAGGGCTGGAGTAATCTTGCAGGGTGAAGGAGTTTTCTGTGTCATTATGGAGGAGTCTTTTTTTTCTTTTTTTTTTTAAGGGGGGGGAAAGGCAGGGCAATTAGGGTTAAGTGACTTGCCCAAGGTCACACAGCTAGTAAGTGTCTGAGGCTGGATTTGAACTCAGGTCCTTCTGCCTCCAGGGCTGGTGCTCTATTCACTGCACCCCTAACTGCCCTAATGGAGGAGTCTTAATGACATTTCTAAATAGTCCCTTTCTAAATAAAATCCAAATTGCTTACTGAAACTATTAGACCAATATGTATGAGTGTGTCCATATTTCCACAGCTCCTCCAGCATTGACTATGTGTATCTTTTGTCATCACTGCCAATTTACTGGGCCTTATATGCTAAAAAGAAAATAAAACCTTTTCTTTATTTGGGAACAAGGAAATATAGACTTTTTGAGTAAAGGAGTGAAATGATCCAAGCAGTACATTAAATAGATCACTTTATGCTTTTAAATCCACTTTATTGATGCTTTATGTATTTGCATCATCATTTCCCATCCATCCCACTCTAGACTAAATCATCCCTGTCACAAAAGAAAAAATGAGCAAAAACATCCAATACAGAAATCTTGCCTGACAATGTACGCAATCATCTTTCCTACCAGTCCTCTACCTCTCTGCCATGAGAGAAGATGCATGTGTGGTTCATTGCCTCTTCTCTGGGACAGGGAAAGTACTGGGGTAAGACGCTGTTGCTATTTTTGTTTGTCCTTCATACTCAGAGAGGGCCATGACATCAGGATGTTGAGGCCATGACTTGCAAGTGCATTGGATTTAAGTGAAGGACGACTGTGCAAGGACGCCAGCCTCACTTTCTCCTCTGGAGCCATCTGGGTCCAGTGACCAGATATAGATCAGAACGACTGGAGATGGCCTGGGGCTGAGATGTCAAGGATGGCTTGTGGAGCGGATCGCCCAGAGGCAAGAAGTCCTATTAGGAGACTATTACAATATTTTAGGTAAGGTAGATGAGGATAGATGCAGTAAAAACAGAAAACAAGATGTGGGTATGAGAGATATTGTGAATGTAGAAAGGACAAGAACATAGCTGCTTGGGTATGGGATGTGAGGGAAAGGGAAGAGTCAAAGATGATTCCGAGGTTACCTGTCTGGAAAATGGTGATGCTATAAATAGAAATAGAGAGGTTTGGAGAAGGGACAGGTTTTTTGGAAAGAAAAATGAGTTGTTTTTGGATATGCTGAATTTGAAGTACCAAGGGTGGGGGTATCTAAGTAGAGATGTCCCATAGGCATTTAGAAATTCAGGAGTGGAGCTCAAGGAAGAGGCCAGGGCTACAGATATCGATTTGGGGATCATCTGCAATTGCTCTGGGAGAAGGTGGGGTCACCACTGGGGCACAGCATAGAAAGAGAAGAGGTCCAGAGACAGAGATGCCCACATAGTGGGCAGTGGCAGGGAGAAGAAGAGATAGAAGTCAGAGAAGAGATATTTGTGGTTGTGAATAAAAGGACATCAGGAAAACTCCTGGATGTTGGAAGGTGAGTGTATCCAAAGCAAAACAGTACAAAAGTTTATAGAATTTAATTTAACAACATTAATAAAAACTATTGTGTGTCTGGACAGCTAGATGGTGCAGTGGATAGAGTATTGGTCCTAGAGTCAGGAAGCTTCATCTTTGTGAGTTTAAATCAGGCCTTGGACACATGCTAGTTGTGTGACCCTAGGCAAGTCACTTAACCCTGTTTGCCTCACTTTCCTCATCTGTAAAATGGGCTGGAGAAGGAAATGGCAAACCACTCCAATATCTTTGCCAAGAAAACCCCAAATAGGGTCACAGAAGAGTCAGACACTACTGAATAGCAACAGTGTGTGTCTAATACAGTGCTAGGTGAACTGAATTGGGCAAGAATATGGGGTTGGTTGTCAGAAGATCTGAATTCAAGTTTTGCCTTTCTCTACCCACTAGCTGTGTGACCATAGGCAAGGCATTTCACTTGTCGGCCTGAATTTCCTTATCTGAACAATAGGTATAACAATCTCTGCCATACCAAGTCCACAAGGTAGATATGACATAATGGCGATAAAAGCACTTTGAAAGCTATAAATATATGAGAAAAACTATGATTATCCTTTTGTTAGTCCTGAGATGAATGAGATTCAGGCCCTTTTGCTGTTCAAACCCTCATTTAACCTCCCTGGCTGGCAGTTTCCTTATCTATAACAGGAGGAAGATGAACTAGATCAGCATAGGGAGCCTGTGGCCCTCTAGGACCTCAAGTGTGGTCCTTTGAATCCAAACTTCACAGAACAAATCCCCTTATAAAAGGATTTGTTCTGTAAAACTTGGACCACATTTGAGGACCTAGAGGGCCACATGTGGCCTTGAGGCCACAGGTTCCCCACCCCTGGAACTAGATGGTGCAAAGAAAGGTTGTGAAGATGAAGGCCTTAAGATTGGAAGGTAGTCGCCCTGTGAGGTAAGCAGTAGGGGTAGGATTGCTCCTGGGTGAGGAAACTGAGTCTCGTGAAGGTTAAATAACTTGCCCATACAGCTAGTAGGTGTCAGAGGTGAGGCAGGCTTCTCTGCCCAGTGTGGGGAGCCTACCTCATTGGCCAATTATAGAAAGCAGCTGCAAGATGTAACTTTCAGACACAATTCAACTCCTCCTTTCCTTTCTCTGGCTGCGGGTCAGACAGCTGGCAGGTTGCCATTTCTTACATCTTCACTGTGCCAATGTTTTCCTGGACTTTTTAGAACTGGGAAGAATCTTGGAACTCATGTTGTTCATCATCTGGGAGGAAGTGGAGACCTCGAAGGTCTGGAGCGACTTGCCTAAGGTCACACAGTGACTCAGTGGCTGAGGTAAGGCTCGGATCGGGTCTCCTGATTTCTAGCCCCTGGTTAGGTGGGCTTGAGGCACCCATTTCCCTCCAGGCCAAAGCAGGAAAAAGCTCTAGGCGGGCCGGGGCAGGGGAGGGATGAGGGAGTGAGCGAGCATGAAGCCATCCTCGGCTTCCTCAGCCAGAGTCCCTCAGCCCCACGCCGCCCTTAGCCCATGTTCCCTTCCCCAGCTTTCCTCGCCTGCTCAGGCCGGTAACTCCCCGCAGACGGGCGGCAGCGCGTGCGCCGCGGAGAGAGAGGCAGGCAGCAGGCGGGCGCGGGCGCTGCGGGCAGAGGCAGGCGGCTGAACCGGGGCAGCCGCGAGCCAGGCGCTCTCCAGCGCGGGGGGAATCCGAGAAGGGGCGGGAACGGAGGCGTGCGAGGGAGCCTCTGGCCGGTCCCGGGCCCTGCAGGATGAAGCGGCGCCAGGCATCCCACCTGGGCGAGGTAAGAGGCAGCGTGACGCGGCGGGGCTGGGCGCGCTGGAGGATCGTGTGCCCCGGCACCGAGGGCAATGGAGGGAGTGAGGGAGGGGTTCCCCGGAGAAAGCCTGATGCTCCCTACGCCTCAGGGGCTCTGCAGGCCACCGGCCCCGCCAGCCCGCCCACGGGTGGCTCAGATGGCGCGGCGAAGACGGGCTGGGTTGGCAGGCACAGGTGGGTTCTTTTCTAAGGGCCGGGTACTGAATTAGAGAGCTGGGTAAACAAACACTGACTGAACCGGGCCAAGGGATTGCGGGGTTGTCCCAGAGAACAGGTGCTTGCATTTGGGAGGTGTGGCTGAATTGGGGCGGGGGGGGGGGGGGAGGGGGGGGTAGACGAACCTTTTGCAAAAAAAAAAAAAAAACAGTTCTACAAAGATGTGTTTTGGGTCTTTCTACACCACGCAGGTTGATGGTTGGTCGGAAGGGGTGTTAAAGCCTACCTCCCTCCACTCTGATCCTAGATCTCTGGGCACTGGACCAGAGACAGCACGGATCCAGAACCCTATGTACCTGGATCTTCCCTGGGACATCTATGGAATACCCCTGCAGAGGAAACCCTTTTAATTCTCCCTGCCTGCCAGCTCTCTTGTCTCAAAGGACCGAAACATTTGCCCTTCACCTGCTCTCTTAGACCTGTTTTCCCCTCCCCCTCTCCAGTCTTGGGCTAGAAAGACTGAGAGAAAGGTCTAGAGCAAGAGATGGAAGGGGAACTGGGGAGGAAAGACCAGGAGAGTTAGAAGTGAGCACCGGAGAAAACTGAATAGAAGCAGTAAGGGTTGGTAAGCAGAATACAGAGATGAAGAGAAGGAAGCCAGAGTCAAGAAAGATGTATACATGAAAAAAGCAGTACCTAACTAGGTCAGGTTCCAGTCCTGATCCTCTCCTCATCAGTGTTACTGGTGGCATCAATTTAGCAGTAAAGTTGAGGATGATAGCTGATTTTCACCAAGCCCGTGAAATCTGCAAAATGTTTTTTCATGCATATCTCATTTGTTCCCCACAATAGTCTTACAAATACCTCAAATGTTAACTGCATTCATTACAACTGAGAAAACCCCATCCCAGCGATTTTCCTGTTCAGGTACCCTTGCAAGGATACAGGAGTAACTGGCAACAGATCTGTTACTTCAATCCAAGTGCTCTGACACCAAATTCAATATTCTTTCCACTTTACCAAGAGGGATATAAGGATTTAAGTCTCTCTTGTATTTCTGTATTCCTGTCTGATGAAGAATTACCTTGTTGGGGAGAGAGTTTATGAGATTTGGCCTTTAGGAGAGGACACTGAGCCTGTGGGAGTATAGAACAAAAAGTTTCTCATACTTTGGGCCAGTTTCCAACCCAGAGAAAGTCCTAGTCAGATTCCCCGGAGGCAGAAGTTTATTCTCCTTCACCTTGTTATTCTACCTACACCACCCCCACCCCTGCCTCAACCTTTTTCTTATCAGGAGAGATGGACACATCCCTGTCTGTGACTGAGCTTGGGCTCAAACTCACAACCCATTCCCATTAACATTGTGCAGAGTGGGACTGGCATCCAGTGATGCTGAGCTATCTACCATCCATTGTCTTTCCCTCTATTCCAGCCTGAAGCTGATCTCTTACTATTTCCCTTTTCACTTTATGCAACTCCCCATTACCTTTTCCCTCTAGAAATCCCCAACCATCAGCCACCAGTGGCATCCCAGGATAGAAAGAAGCTAGAGGACTGTTTCCAGAAAAAATACAGTTGGGTTGAAGCTATTTGTTCTAGGAGCTGCATTCTGCATTTCATGGCCCCCCTGTAATGTGTAATTCCTGGGAGGGGAGATAAATATTTTACATACATAGATATATCTATATCTACATATGCATATTCACACATACCTGTCATATAAACTGAATGGAGATGGTGGATGCCAGTGTAATATAAGCTCTGAGAGGTCTTGCCAAGCTAGAAAGGCTTTGAGTATGAGCCTGGCAAAGAATAATGTGTCTGCTATCTGAGGACCAGTCAGCCTAGCTAAGCACAGAGGCACACACATCGCCAGAAGGTTTGCCACCAAGCAATTTTTTTTTTATTTTGGAAGGGGCTATGGCAGTTCAATGAAACTGTCTAGAGAGATGTGGACAGGTTATGATCTGTGCCAGCAGCAGGAACATTGGCAGCAATAAAATCACAGTTCTTTTGAAGTATCAAAGAGATACAGAATCACACATATAGAAACACATATATACTCACAGGCCTATGTGCTAATGGATTTATTTATTGCACGGCTGATCTTGTCCTATTTTTTTTTTATAATGCCTTCCTTCTTCCTTTTTATATTAACTCATTCTTTTTTGCCAGTCTGTGAGGTTTAGGCCCATGGTAAGACTAAGGTTCCAGGTAGCTAAGCCCAGGCCCTAGTCCTACCGCTAGGCCCCCTTCTCCCTGGAACAGGGACAGGCCTCCCCCTGAATGGGGTGGGGTGGGGGAGGGTGGAAGTGAGCTGCAAGCATCCTACTCTCGGAACTCTTTGTCACCATGGAAACAGAGCGGAAAAGGGCAGCTTCTTCCCAGGGAGTGGGGAGAGCGGCCTCATTAGCTGGTTTCTCCGGCTGCCTGTGCCCCTGGAGAGGGGGTTTTGGGGTGGTGCCGGGCTGCCTGGCATCTTGCAAACTCTACCGGCTCTTGCTACCAGCTACTCTTGCCCTAGGCAGGCATCACCACGGCCTGGTGTTTACCTATTGCTTTTAGGACTGAGCTGTGAAGGAGAGGTTCTAGAAGAGGGTTAACTGGGCAGAAGGATAGGAAGCAGGCCTGGAGTGCTGAGGGCTTGGCAGGAGGCTTGTGTCTAACAGATCTAAGCCCAGCTGGAGAAGTCACTATGATGCATGTGCCATGAATGGAGTGGAAGAACTGTTGAATGGTTAACCCTTCGTGCTATCCCTCTAGAATAGCTGCTACAACTAGTGTCCCTCTCACTGGCACCATTATGAGCAGAAGTCGCGCCTGTCATCACCACCATCAGTGCCTCCATCATCACTGTCAGTGAGGTCGGTCCCCGAGTAAATATTGTGTCTATGTCGGTCAATCAAAGAACATTCATTAGTCACGTACTACGTACCAGGCACTTTGTTAAGGAATAATAAGGAATGGCAAAATACATTGCCTGCTCTTGAGATCATAATCTGTGTGCGAAGCAGCGCAGTTTAGGAGACAGAGAGCCAGCCCGGATGGTCAGAGTGGCCTGGGTTCAAGTCCCCCTCTGACACATGGGGCTGTATAACCCTCAGCAAGTCAGTGCGTGGTGCTCTAGGTACCTTTCTAAGACACTGGTCTCCCCAGAGAACTCCCTTTGTCAATGAAATCGTAGGAGAAAATAACGTACAGAACACAGTGCAAGGGGAGGTGCCCCATTATTCCAGAAAATCTGTGATCTCATTCATGTAGATATGCCCTTCAACAATATAGATTGCCATCCATTTATATCTGCCCATCCTCAGTGCCTCTCATTTACATCCTCTCTTAAATTCACCATGGGAAGACTCTCTTAAATTCACGTGGGAAGGAAGACCCAGTGTGCTGAAATCCTTTACACACTTTTTGTATTTCATGGGTAGTAATGGTATGCACCTGCAGGCTCACCTGTTTATCAGTTATCCTTTATTTTTGCTACATGGAAAACCCCTTTTCCCCCTGCTACTCACCTCTCCATTGCCCACTAGGTGATCTTCAACTTCAGTTCTTTGGAGACCACAGTGTTCCATGACTCACAGCCATGCAGTATTAAAGAGTGTTGGTGGAAAAAAAAATGGGCCTTTGTCTCAGGGAGAAAGATGGATTCTTAGAAGAACTTTTCAGCTTCCCAAATAAAATCCATCCTACTCTCCTCCTATTTGATTCTGGGCTTGACTCATTGTTACTTTGCAGAGTCAGTCCCAGATTCATACAGCGGTGGACAACTGCCATAGGGTACCCATCCAGTTGCATAACAGTCTCAGCAATAGTCATTATTTCTCTACTTAGTTTTACTATGTAGATAATTGGGCCAGACTGACTTATGATCTTGGATCTCATTCAGGAGATTCTGCAGTGTGCCAGGGATCGTTGCAGTCAGCAGAATGTCATCTGTGACCAGGAGTATGGAGAGAATCCCTCTTTGACATGAACTCTGCTGGACTTCTCTGTGCAGAGCCACGGGCCTTTGGCAAGCACATCTCCATGTTTTATGCTTCACTTGATATCAAGAAGCAGAGGGCTGTAAAACACAGTTATTTACCCTGTTAAACCTTTCTAGCAATCTCGTATCATTTTGACACTTTGTTGGAGGGAACCTTTTAAGGCAGGATTTTGTTGTATTGAACCAAACACTTTTTGTTATTGTCCATAAATAACACAATAAATAGCTACATCTCTATACTTTCTAGTCAAGTAGATGATACTAAAGACATGGTCTACTGTGGAATATTCCAGTGGAATATTTGCCTGCCTAACCCCATTTAATAACATTTATCAAGGAGGTCAATATTTTCATATAGATGAAAAGAAGCCATCGTGACTCAGTAGTGGTTGAAAGTCATCTAGCCGTCTGTTTTGGTAATAATAAATTTTGTATCTCCCGTAGGTTGCTGACCAAGAGAACATCCTGGGGTGATATAAAGTGTAATCAAAATAAGCCCTGTCCTGGAGCCTACAACTCAAACACAAATAACTATTCAGTCACCACTTTCACTTTCACATCAGCATGCCTCCATTATCATCTCCATCATTTGACAGGAGTGTTCAGGGAATGCCAAAAAAACAGTACTAGGCAGCAGATGGATAGTAAAATTTAATTCAACTCAATTAAGTACTGAGTACTGACCATGGATACAACCTGATTTGCCCCCTCCATGAATTTCCCCAGGCAACAGAGGGAGAAAGGAGGTGTCTTTTTTGTTTTTTGATTTCTTGGACTGATTTGATATTAAGTTTCTCTTGTAACTTACTCTTTCCTGCACAAGGTGGATTGTCAAGTGCTTAGGAAAGATGAGTAATATGTGACTGCCTTCCTCACCAATTAGATCTTCCTTTTGGTAGGAGACATTCTCTCTCTTCCCGACAGCCATCATGGCTTTGCCATTCCTTCCTTTCTGTCCTTAATACCAGGTGTTTCATAGGTTTCTCCAGCTCTCGTTATTCATATGTCCAGAAACTTAAGCAGCTAGAGGAGGCATCTGGTATATGTCTTGTTTGCACAAAGCTGTTTCCAAGTTGTCTCCTCCATTTGATTGTGAGTTCGATGAGGGCAAGGATTGTCTTTATCTTTCTTTGTATCCGAAGCACTTAGTACAAGGTCTTTGAATGATTTTTTTAGTCAGAGATACCAAAATCTTGAACTGTCTCCCTTCCCCCCATGTGGGGGAGGGGGAGAAATTAAGGCAAAGAAAGAAGATAGGGAGGGGGGAGAAAGAGGAGAGCAGAAAGAATGGAGAGAGAAAAGAGGGAACAGAGTGTGAATACTTAATACATGGTTGCTGATTCGACTTGGACCATTTAATGTGGTATAGGTAGTAAGGCTGCCCTTCCTACAGTGTTGGGGTGGGGGTGGGGTGAAATGAGGTTAGGGTTAACCTCTGCCCTTTGTATTTCTTCTTCTTCTCCCTCATCCTTCTGGTATTTCTTGTTGGCAGCCTGTGACCCCAGATCTACTGATGACTCCTAGTGATCAGGGTGATGGAGATCTGGAAGTAGACTTTACAGCAGACCGTGGAAACTGGACAGGGAAGCTGGACTTCCTCCTCTCCTGCATCGGCTACTGTGTGGGCCTCGGCAATGTCTGGCGCTTCCCCTATCGTGCTTACACCAATGGAGGAGGTAGGGGACCCTTTGACCCATTCTTGCCCAAGCGTGGGGTCATGCTGACCGAGTGGCCCACGTGGATCCCTTTTATGTGCTGTCTTCTTCCATTAGAATGTAAACTCCTTGAGGGCAGGGACTATCTCACTTGCTTGTATTTCCCAATGTATCTCTCTCTCTCTCTCTTTCTTTCCCTTTCTCTTTCTTTTTTCCTTTCTTTCCTTCCTTCCTTCTTTCTTTCTTTCTTTCTTTCTTTCTTTCTTTCTTTCTTTCTTTTTCTTTCTTTCTTTCTTTCTTTCTTTTTTTCTTTCTTTCTGTATAAAAGGGTGTGGGGGCAGTAAAGTGAAGTGTCATTTCTGCTTATTCTATAATTACTCAATTAAAAGCAGTTTTAAATTAGAGGCTGGGGGGAGGGGTGGGGGAAGGAGTAGAAGGGGCAGAGTAAAGTACCAGATAACTGGATCCCAGGCATGATTTTACCTACTCTAGCTCCCAAGACTTTTCAGCTTTCCCCCAACTCTTATTCTGTAGCAAAAGGCTGAAACCCTAGAAAACAACTATCAGTCACCAATATTTCTTCTTCCTTTTTCTCTCCTATCTTGCTCCGTTTCCTCTTCTCCCTCTCCATTCTTTCTGCTCTCCTCTTTCTCCCCCCTCACTTTCTTCTTTCTCTGCCTTGATTCCCACCCCCCCCCATGGGGGGAAGGGAGACAGTTTAAGATTTTGGTATCTCTGTCTAAAAAACCTCACTCAAAAGGCATGGGCCGCACAACAAGGTGGTAAGAACTCTGATAATGGGATTGAGAACAGGAACCAAGTTCCAGTTCTGGTCCTGGTTGGATGACTTTAGCCAAATCAAGTCTTCATTCCTCTAGGCCTATTTCTCTCTGTATAAAATGAAGGAATTGGACTATAAAATCTCAGATACCTTTCTAATTACATCATTCTGAGACTATATATAAAACGAAAGGGTTAGACTATAAAATTTCAAATGTCTTTCTAATTACTTAAACAACTTCTTGGTTGCTATTGCTCTCTCTCTTCTCAAATCACCTTGCATTTAATAACACTATCTAGCAATTGTTTAATGCAGCCCATACATGTGTTAACTCATCCTCACAAAAACTCTGGAAGGTGGGTGCTATCAGTTCCCATTTTACATATGATAAAAACTTAAGGTTAAGTGATTTGCCCAAGGTCACACATACAATAAATTAAATGTCTGAGGTAGGATTTGAACACAGGTCTTCTTGACTCCATGTCCTTACCACCGAGCTGCCTATCTGTGTACAGTTTCTATTTCCATCAGCTCTTAGGGCAGGTAATGCTTGCCTTTTCCCTTTAACTAGAATACCCAGTACCTAGCACGGTAAAGGTCTATGTGGTCAGTGCTTTATGCTTATAGAATTTGAGTTCTAACTTTAACATTCTATGCCTTCTCCACACAACAATAATACCCTGACGATACAATTCAATTCAACAACAGTTTATTAAGCACTGACTTTGTTCCAGGCCTTGTACTAGGTGCTGAGGACCCAAGGAGTCAAAAGAAAATGAGGCCCTGCCCCCTTAAGGACCTTCCACTCTTCTCACTAGCTCACCACATAACTTCCTGAGACAGCTTTGGCCAGCCTCTTCCTGCCCCTTGGCTTCCTGCCTGACCTCCCACTGGGATTTATGGGGGAGGGGAAGGTTAGGCCCACCTAGGGCCTAGGCCTTTCCCACCTGCAGCTTGAAGGATAAAGGATTGACTTTGTATTGTGAGAAGCATTTCTCTCCCTCATGTGAAATGAGCTTTAAGCCTTATATCTGTGCCTGGTGCTGGGAAAAATACAGAGATGAACAAAATGGAGTCCCTTCCCTCAAGAAACTCAGTATCTACTGGGGACATAGGATAAGAAAAGTACCATAATGCAAGATTAAAAGTACAAAGCAAGGATGTAGGTGAGCACCAAGGAGGGAGAAGATAGTTTATCCCTCAGAGGCTGAGCGCCAAGGAGGGAGAAGATAGTTTATCACTCAGAGGCTCAGAGGAGGTGAGTCTTTGGGGGGAAGGAGAAATGCCATAGATAATAATGGGAGAATAAGACTGAGTGTAGGAACAGTGTGACTAATGGCAGGGGAGCCAGAAGAACAAGATATAGATGGGGATCCAGTGTGGCTATGACAGCACATTGTACATAGAGGCAAGCCTGGAAAGGAAGGAAGCAAGCATTTATTACACGCCTACTGTATGCCAGGCACTGTTATTTCATTGGATTGTTATTTCATTTGCTCCTCGCAGCCCCCTGGTAGGTAGGTGCTGTTATCATTCCCATTTTACAGTTGAGGAATCTGAGGCAGATAGAGGTTAAGTGACTTGCCCAGGGCCACACAGCTAGTAAGTGTCTGAGGCCAAATTTAGAGCTCAGGTCTTCCTGATTCAAGACCCAGCACCTATGAGTACTATGTTCAGTTGACTACCTACTGACTAGGTAGGTTAGAGTCAGATTTTATAGGGTCCTAAATGGAAGACTGAGAAATTTGAGTTTTATTTAGAGCCCAAGAAGGAACCATTGAAGGTTCCTTTGGCAAAGGAGTGATAGGAACAATTAAACCCAATTAATGAATGAGGAGTCTGAAGCTCCCAGATCTTAATACATTAGCACTGGAAGGTACCTCAGAGATCTAGTCAGGCTTCTTAACTTTTCAAACCAAGCTCTGTCAGGGGTGAGGAACCTGCGGCCTCAAGATAACACATGGCTCTCTAGGTCCTCAAGTGTGGCCCTTTGACTGAATCCAAATGGATTTGTTCTGTGAAGTTTGGATTCAGTCAAAGGGCCACACTTGAGAACCTAGAGGGCCACATGTGACCTTGGGGCTGCAAGTTCCCCACCCCAGGGAGAGATGAAGAGACTGGCCCAAAGTCACACAGGTAATAGGAGTAGAACCACTATTCCAGGCCAGGTCCTTTGATTCTTTTTCCAGCTCCTTCCTTCTCCAATTCATTTTGCAGATGAGGAAACTGAGGCAAGCAGGGTTAAGTGACTTGCCCAGAGTCACTCAGCTAGTAATTGTCTGAGGTCAGATTTGAACTTAGGAGGGCGTGTCTTCCTGACCCAAGCCTGTCACTCTATCCACCGCTCCACCTAATTGTTGGAGAAGTAAATGGCAAACCACACCAGTATCTTTGCCAAGAAAACCCCAAATGGGGTCAGGAAGAGTCAGACTCCACTAAACAACAACAGCAGCAGCCGCAGCAGCAATTCTCTTAAGACCGTAAATCTCTGATTTACAACAGTGCTGATCTGCATTGATAGAAGGGGTATTCCTCATTGGGAATTCACTCTCCTAATGAAATCATGAGCTCAATGCAATAATAACAACTTCTACTTCTATAGTGCTTAAAGTCTACAGAGGACTTTCCTCAGGATAATCCTGTGAAGAAAGAAATACAAGTATGACCATCATCATTTTAAGATCGGGAAACTGCCTCTCAGAGAGCTTAAGTTGCCCAGGGTTACCCAGCTAGTAAATAGAGAATCTTGGACTGTAACTCAGGCTTCCCAACTTCAAGTCTGGTTTGTGTGTTTATGTTAAACTGCTCCAAGGGTGGTGACACCTTACTGGTATCCACTGGCAGGGAAAGAAGTGTTAGACATGAGCTGGACTTTAGAACATAGACTATCAGAACTGGGAGGGACCTTCAAACAGAAGAGAGCCTGTCTGTGCTAGGAAATCAGCAAGTCCACCCTGCTCATTTTATAGAGGAAGAAATAGGTCCAGATAGGAGTAGTGTCTTGTTCAAAGTCACAGAAAGAAGGGAGGTGGGAGGAGTGGGAGGAATGGGGAAAGAAAAGGGAAGAGGGAGGGAGGAGGAGAAAGAGGGGGGAGGGAGAGTGTCAGAGACAAACAGAAGAAAAAGAGACAGAGACAGACACACACACACACACACACACAGACAACCAACCAGGTCGCAGGGGGTATAGACAGACAAGAGGAACAGAAAGAGGCAGAGACAGTAGGACAGAGACAGACAGAAAAGGAAGGAGAGAAGGGAAAGAGAGGAAGGGAGAAGAGGGGAAGGGAAGGGAGAGAAATGCAGAGAGAGCACATAACCTCTTCACTTCTTAGCTGTATGTGCAGAGAAAGAGATTCCCCTAAGGGTCCCCAGCTGGGGTCTCTCCCCTTCCCCTGTCCTGTCTTTTCAGGTGCCTTTCTTGTGCCCTATTTCATCATGCTGACCATCTGTGGCATCCCCCTCTTCTTCCTGGAGCTCTCCCTGGGCCAGTTCTCTAGCTTGGGGCCACTTGCTGTCTGGAAGATCAGCCCTCTCTTCAAAGGTAGGCCCCCTTTTTATACCGCAGAGCAATTCTTTGGGCCTTCCTGCATCTCTCCCACCCAGCAGAACTTAGGGCTGAAAGGGAGATAGGGAGTGCTTGCCTGGAGCATGGCTCCAAGCTCTTTGAAAAGTCTCTGCCATCCCATCATGGCAATTTTCCTTATGGGGAAAAGTCAAAGTTCACAAGAGATTTCAAGATAATAGTTTTAGAGCTTGAAGGGTACTCAGAGATCATCTAGTCCAACCTCCTCATTTTATAGATAAGGAAACTGGGGCCCAGGGGAAGCTAGGGGGCACAGTACATGGAGAGCTGGGCCTGCAATCCAGAAGACCTGGGTTGAAATCTGGCCTCAGATACTTACTAGCTATGTGACACTCTTGGTGATTTCCTTAACCTCTCTCTGCCTCAGTTTCCTCATCTATAAAATGGAGATAATAATAGCACCTACCTCCCAGAGTTATTGTAAGGATAAAAATGTTTGTAAAGTGCTTTGCAAACCTTAAAGTGCTATATAAATACTACGGTGTTTCCCTGATAATAAGACACTGTCTTATTATTTTTTTGGACAGAAAAACACCAGAGGGCTTATTTTCAGGGGAGGGCTTATTTTAATGAACATTGACAGCAATTTTAATAAACAGGTAAATGTGAACAAAAAAATGTACCTTTATTCAATAATGAATTCAATAAAGAACAGGATTACGCGCTCACTGCTGCAGCTCTGATTGGATGCAGCTCGGAGCGCGGCGTGCGTTTCACCCGGGGGGGGGGGCACGGTGCATACAGAGGGTACCGTAATGTAGCATGTAGTGCAGGGGATCACCTTCACTACAGTAGCAATCTCAATAGGGCTTATTTTTGGGGGAGGGCTTATTTTAGAGGAATCTTACACAGTAAGGGGAGGGCTTATTTTCGGGATAGGTCTTATTATCGGGGAAACACGGTAGCTATCTTTATTATCTTGTCCAAGGTCACATAGCAAGTAAGGGGTAGGGCCAGGATTTGAACCCAGGTCCTCAGATTTCAAGTTCGATGCTCCTTCTCCCTATACCAAAATCCCATGGCATGTTGACATGGACCTTTGGGTGTTGGTGGGCTGTCTGAGTCATGGGGCACATCTCAGACTGCTTGCCAAGGGAGCAGGAGGTCTGAGAAGGCAGAAGTGAGGCTGCCTCCACTGCTCCCCTTGTGTGGGCCCTGCAGGTGTTGGCGTGGCCATGCTCATCATCGTCTCCTTGGTGGCCATCTATTACAACATGATCATCGCCTACGTCTTGTTCTACCTCTTCGCCTCCCTAACCAGCGACCTTCCCTGGCAGCACTGTGGTAACTGGTGGAACACCGACCTCTGCCTGGACCACCATGCAATGAGAGAAGCCAATGGCACACTGCCCCTCAACATCTCCAACACCGTCAGCCCCAGCGAGGAGTACTGGAGGTCAGGCCAGCTGGCCAAAGGTTCAGGGAGTGAGGGAGGAAGGAGGAGGGAGCTCCTTATGCCCAGACCCTGGGTCGTGGCCTTTGGTGTGCCAGCGTCCCAGTGGGCACTGTAGCCTCACTCCAAAGGACTATGAGTTGGGATGCCTCAGGAATTGTGAACAAGCCCTGGAACCAGAGCCTCCTAGAGATGGAAAGGAGCCTTAGCAACCCTAGACTCCCTTCACTCAATAGCATCGTGATCCTCCAACTTCCCCACAGTGCTAGAACCTAGAAAGTTCTCTAAAATCATTATTTCTAATGTCTATGAACAAACAACATAAGGTTTGTTATTTTTAAAAAAGACGAACTTGGGGTGTTTTAGGATTTCTTGTAGCAATTAGAGAAACACTTCTATGGCATATGGTGGAAATACTATGGAGACAGTGGGAAAGGCTGAGGGCCATGTAGAAGGCTCAAGCCCTCTTCTGATACATACTGATTAGATGACCTTGGTCAAGTTACCTAACCTTTTAATGCCCCAGGCAACTTTCTAAGACATAAATTTCAAAGGGACTCTCTGTGACCAATAAAATCATAGGTTTGATCCCCCCCCCAAAAAAAAGTGGAAAGGCCACTGAACTTGAAATCAAGAAATCTGTGTTTGGATCTTGGGTCTAACAGACTTACTGGCTATATAATGGAATATTTTGCCAAACCAGAAGACTTGAGAGTGTGTGTGTTGACAAAGGAAGAGGGACATGTCACAATAGCTTTCTTCAAGTATTTTTAGGGTTTTCAGGGGAAGAGAGATTAGACTTGTTCAGCTTTTGGAATGTTGCAGAGAGATGGATTTTGGCTCCACATTAGGAAAAATCTTCCTAACAATGATAATTGTCCCAAAGTGGAGTGAACTGCCATGGGAAATAGAGGATTCTATTTCATATTCTATTCTAATATTTGCCCATTGTAAGAGTTAGAGTCCAGAAAATGCTTTGGGAAAAGTATCGCATAAATTGGAATTTTATTATTGAGAAACATAGACATAAATAACTTGGTCAAGGTCGGACAGTGAGTTATAATTAGGTCTCCTGACTTCCTAAGCCAAAGACTGTCATTACACAGAACTTAATGCCAATTCCTTTTCCATCTGATGTCTCAGATGTAAGAACAGATCAAGGGTTTCCCTACTCAGGGATTTCAAATAATTTCTGTCCCTGTGGGTGGTAGGCATAGATGCTAAAGGAAGACTTGAGGTTCCTGGGGTCTTGGATGTGTGGCCTGGTGGGTTTTGAGTTGGTATGTCTATCCAGTCCTAGAATATAGTAACTACAGCCTTGGGACACTCAGGCCTCTTTCTTTTACCCTAGCCGATATGTCCTCCACATCCAAGGGAGTACAGGCATTGGAGATCCAGGTGAGATTCAATGGAAACTCTGTCTCTGCCTCTTACTGTCCTGGGTCATCGTCTTCCTCTGCATCCTCAAGGGAGTAAAATCCTCTGGCAAGGTGAGACTCTGAGAGGCTTGTCCTAGCTCAGGTTAGGGTAGGAGCTGTGAGACCCTGAGTTCCTTCAGTTCCTCCAGCTACTCCTCTCCTTTAACTAGCCAGAGATACTGAAAAGTAACTGCCATGTACAAGGCTTTATGCTAAGCTAATTTGGGGGAGATGCTGAAATGAAAAAGACTTAATCTTTGCTTCCAGGGACCTCATTATCTAATAGGGGAATATAAAGAAATATTCCAGGGAAGACAGCTCTAAAATGACCACCAGAGCAGACTTCTTCCTTTTTCCAAAGCCCATAAAAGCCCCAGGTAGGAAGATGATTGTAATATAGTATTTTGATATTCATAAATCACTTTATTTACATTAGCTTATTTGATCCTCACAATGACCCTGTGAGGTAGGTGCTATTATTATACTCATTTTACAAATAAGAAAACTGGGGTCAAGAGAGGTTTGATTGCTTGCCCAAGACTATACAGCTAAGTGTCTGAAGTAGGATTCAAATTCAGATCTTCCTGATGGGAATTCAACGTTCTAGCCATAGCCTGGGTGATCAGGACCATGGAGAGCTGCCCCACTTCCTCAGCTCCATCCTAGGCTCCCGCTCCTTGTCTCCTTCCCAGGTGGTGTATTTTACAGCCACCTTCCCATACCTCATCCTCCTCATGCTGCTAATTCGGGGGCTGACACTTCAGGGTGCCTGGAGAGGGATCCAGTTCTATCTCACACCCCAGTTTGAGCACCTTCTGACCTCCAAGGTAAATGAATTAAAGTAGGAGATTGGGGAGGGGGGAGACAAGGGGAGAGAAAGGAAGGGAGTGGGGGGGCAGGGAGAGAGGAGGGGTAGCCTAGCATATTGTGGGGTAGGGAATCAGAGCAGGGATGGAAGGTAAGAGGGCCTCTGGATGTTTCAAGTTATTTACACCCATGTACAGATACATGCATGTTCTGGTGCTCTTATAGTGAGGATGTACTTAGGTTGCATGTTTCCCTTTCTTTTCTCTAGCTAAGGGAGCCAGCTGGATTGAAACATGGGGCGGGCAGGCAAGCATTCCATAAGGATCAGTTCCTAAGATCAGGAAAGAAGGATAGAGTTGTCCTTTGGGGATACTTTCCAGGACAGTTTTCTCTGTCTCTTCTCTCCCCTCATATCTCCTTAACCAACAGGGTTCTTCAACTTCTCCCTTTTCCCCTTACCTCCACTTACCTTTCATCTCCTTTTCCTGCTCCTGTCACCTTCCTACTCCCTTATTCTGGTCCCATTTTCTCCTTCTTTCCTCTCTCCCTCTCATCTCTACTCTTCTCCTGCAGGTATGGATTGAGGCAGCCTTGCAGATCTTCTATTCTCTGGGGGTGGGCTTTGGGGGCCTCCTTACCTTTGCCTCTTACAACACCTTTCACCAAAATATCTACAGGTCAGTCCCTTGCAGCCTTCTCTTCCCAGAGGGTAATTTCCCTGGGGGTGGGAGAGTTAGAGGGTGGGCAAACTGACCCTCATAGGGTCAGGGAAAACAGGAGACATCATGGCCTCTCATGTCAAATGATCCCTATCCTACCCTATCCCTCTTCCTTTCCCAGAGACACATTCATTGTCACCTTGGGCAATGCAATCACCAGCATTCTGGCTGGCTTTGCCATCTTCTCCGTTCTGGGCTACATGTCTCAAGAGCTGGGAGTCCCTGTGGACCAGGTGGCCAAAGCAGGTAGACAGATGGGCTACTTAGAATGTGTTGGGCATAGATAAGGCATGTGGTACCATATGTGTGTGGGTCTGACACTTGAGGGTGACATGATGGGTGGATGTTTGCTTGTTGTGTAGAGGGAGTTGCTATAGAAGTGATCTGGGAATGTAAAAGGAAGTTTGGGTGTGTGTTTGGAGCATGAGACTATGTGGAGACTTCCACATTTCTGAAAGATGTTGGAGAAGTCTGTGATAGAAATGCAGTCCTTGTTTGAGTTATGGCTCTACTCCTTTGGTCCTCAGTTTCCCCATATGAAGAATAATGAAATTGGACTCAATTATCTCTAAGGCAGGGGTCCAGAACCTGGGAGATAGATTTCCAGGTGACTGTGAACTCAAATGAGAAAGAAAATTTTTATTTCAACATAATTTTTTTTCCTTTTTAATCCTACACATTTTAGTTTTTGCATTTAAAAACATTATTCTGAGAAGGGATACATAGATTCCACCCAGGGTGCCAAAGGGTTAGACACAAAAAAGTTTAATAACTCTTTCTTTGAGGTCTTTTCTAGATCTGGCAGTCTGCAAGTCTCTCTATGGAAGTGGCATTTTCAACCTATGTCAATCACAAATGGGTCTTCAGTCATCTCTGCTACCTTCCAAGAACCTTGTCCCCATCCATCTCCCACCAATTTCCCTGCACAGTGGCCCTTTCACTCTGATTTTCAAACTTGCCCTTTGTTTTGCTTTGGTTTTTGTTGTTGTGTTTTTCTATTTTATCATATCCTTCTGAGCCCCAAAGACTCCTGGTGAAGGAGTCATCCCATCCGTGAAGGTGGGGCAGGGCGTTGGTGGAAATGAGTCCAGGTGGGACTGTGAGAAGCAATAGCAGTAGAGGGAAGACAGTGACCAGGCCTAAGAACTATAATAAAATCAGTCCTCTTGAGAGTGGGAGCCTGTTGGGATGATAATATCATAGATTTAAAGCTGGAAAGAGCCTTGGAGGCCATCTAATCCAATCCCCCCATTTTACAGATGGGTATACTGAGCCTTAAGGAGGTAATGTGATTTATCCAAGGTCGCACAAGTAGTAAGCTCAAAGGCAGGATTTGAACCTAGGTCTTCTGACATGAAAATTGGTGCTTTTTTCCAATGTGCTAAAATGCCTCCTGAGGTAGACTATGTACTTACTGAGTCAGTTCAGGAGATGTACCAGCAAGTCTAATCTTCCCCATAACAAGTCCTGATATAAAAACAGAGGGGAATTGAAGCTTAGGGAAGGAAAATAACTTTCCCAAAGCCATACAGGGACTTAACAACAGAACCAGAGACTAGAACTCAGGTCTCTTCATACATATGCCTGTGTTCCTTCCAATTTGCCATGTTGGTTTCCTTTATTTTATTATAATTTTAAATTTCCTGGTGTTTATGGGAGGCCAAACAGATACTCTGAGGAAAAAGAGAGGCAGACATAGTTGCTAACTACAAAAACTGATTCAGACCTAGCAGGAGAGAAGGGCTTCCTACCAGACTAATGCTTTCCTTCATCTCCCAAGAAAAACTCCAGCGGATTATACCCATGGGATCTGCAAGGGGGTCTGAAGCAGTAGATGGGACTGTGGGACACAATAAGCAGGGGTTGGGAACCTTCAGAGACTCCAGCAGTGGGGAAGGAAATTGTGGGTGGCAAGTAGACAATATCCACCCCTCACCCACTCCCACCCCAGCTGTCTGTAACTCTAGTTCCAACAACCACACATTAAAATGTATTTTTAGGGTGAGGACAAAGTCGCCTAGGTTTCTGGACTAGCCACCATTGAGGAGGCCTGTATCCAGCTGTAACAGACCTACCTTGTAGAATGATGGTTAAAATTTGGAGCATAGACATATGTCCATGCAAGCAAAGGAGTATGAAAATGGACAATGCTAGCTTACTTTCAATGTAGCATATCAAATTAGTATAAAACTGTATATTATATAATATAGTAATAATAGTAACTTTTTTTTCTTTAAGCCCCAGGGCCACACAGCTAATAAGTGTCTGAGATCAGATTTGAACTCAGGTCCTCCTGATTCCAAGGCCAGTGCTCTATCCACTGGACCCCTCATAGCTTTTTGATCCTTGAGGCAAAAAGGTTGAATTACTTGTCCAGGGTCATATAGTCAGAAAGGGATAAAGTATTTCTAAAGCACCTATTATTATGTGCCGGTCACTGAGCTAAGTGCTTTCCAAATAATCTCTCATTTAATCTTCACAAGAGCCCTGGGAAATAGGTGCTATTATTATCCTCATTTTGCAGTTGAAGAAAATGAGACAAATAGAGATTAAGTGACTTCCCCAGGGTCACATAGCTACTAAGTCCAGATTTGAACTTGGATCTTCCTGACCCCAAGTCTAACACTCTATCCACCACCTCAATGAGGACTGGACTTGACTCCAAGTCGGGTACTCCATTCTGTGGCAGGCATTGCAGAGATACCCAGTCAAGTGAACATTCAGACAGGCTCTTCCAAAGAAGAGGTGGCTTGAAGTCTGGGAAAATAGATTAGGTTTTATGCATGTAGGAAAGTGCTAGAGAAGACTTGGGAAGAAAAGGCCTGTGTGGAAACACGTGACAAGAGGGAACAGGCATCTCTGGGATTGCCAGAGGCCAGGGCAGTATGGAGCTGGCTCACCTTCAGGTTACAGAGCTGTCCATCAGTGAAGGGCCTAAGAAGAGTCCACAGGGCTTGTATCTGTTCCCGAGTTTTGCATGAGTTCTGTGAGCTGTGCATGAGAGATGTAGTATTACTCTCTGACAGCCCATTTTTTTAGATTTACAGCACATTTTGTAGATTTCCTAACTTCAGGTATTTTCATTGGCTGTATCACCCCTAGCTCCCATGCCTAGAATTCCCTCCCTCCCTCTCCTCTCCACCTCCTGCCTTCTCTGGCTGCCTTCAAGTCCAGGTTCAAATTTCACCTTTTTTTGCCTTTTTTTTTTTAAGGGGGAAGGCAGGCAATTGGGGTTAAGTGACTTGTCCAAGATCACACAGCTAGTAGGGTGTGTCAAGTGTCTGAGGCTGGATTTGAACTCAGGTCCTCCTGACTCCAGGGCTAACTATCCCCTATCCACTGTGATACCTAGCTGCCCCTAAAATTTCACTTTCCACAGGAAGCTTTTCCTGATCTCCCTTCATGCTAGGGCCTTCTTTTGGATTCATCCTGCATATATCTTGTTTGTCCACAGTCACTTGCATGTCACCTCTCCATTAGGCTATGAGCTCTATAGTAGTGGGGTACTGGATTTTTGTTTGTTGCCTTTCCTTGTATTCCCCAGTGCTTAGCACAGTACCTGGCACACAGGATGCACTTAATAAATTCTTATTGACCAACTGGCTGACTGACAGATGGGGAAAGTGAGACAGAATAGAAAAATGACCTGAGTATCTTCTACAAGGAGAATGAGCCCCCAGAACTTGATTTTCCACCCGACCCCTGTCCTAAAGTTTCATTCATGTCTTGGTAAACCCCAGTGAGAGAGATAGCAGGCCAAGTGAAAAGAAATCTGGATTTGAAATCAAAGAACCCATTAATCCCAGCACTGTTACCTGTGTGACCCTGGCAAAATTCCTTTCCCTCTCTGAACCACAGTTTCCTTCTTTGTAATAATAAAAAAAATAGGATTAAATTAGATAATCTTCACCATCCCTCTGCACTCTCTGATTCCAGACTCTCTATGCCCCTTTATAGGGGCAGGGGAATAAGAAAAAGATTGGCATGAGGGAGAAAAGGCTCAGGGACCATCTAGGCATAGGCAGCAGTGAAAAGACCTGTTCTGGATGTTTGGGCTGCCATTAACCTTATACCCTCTGTTTTTGTCATCCAGGACCTGGCCTGGCATTTGTGGTCTACCCCCAGGCCATGACGATGCTCCCCCTGTCCCCATTCTGGTCTTTTCTCTTCTTTTTCATGCTGCTAACCCTAGGCCTGGATAGTCAGGTAAGCATACTCAGCAGGGGAACTTGGATAGCAGAAAGTCCAGATTTCCCCCCATTCCCCCATTTCACTGACAGACTTTATAATGCACTCCCCCTTTCCTTACAGTTTGCCTTCCTAGAAACCATCGTAACAGCTTTGACGGATGAATTCCCTTACTACCTGCGGCCCAAGAAGGCCATCTTCTCTGGCACCATCTGTGTGGCCATGTTTCTGATGGGCCTCATCCTCACCACAGACGTGAGCTTCTGGAATGAAATGGGCAGTGGGAGGGAATGTCCCCCTTCACACACCTCCTCCTTCCCATAAGTCTCCCCTTCAACCCTGAGGCAATCTATAGTGGTCAGCTGCTCTTGCTGGAGCCAGGACTAGGCTGACCCAGACAATTGGGCAACGTCTCATTTCAATTATAAACCTGTTTTCTTTCTTTGGAAGGGAAGAGGGTCTCATCTCTATCCCCCCTGCCCCAACACACTCCCATAGCTGATGTCATTCCCCTCTCCTAGACCGCCTACTTCCTCCCTACATCCTCTATGGAAGAGATCTCCCCAGGTGAGGCCTCCCCAGAAAGGGCAAGGTCCATGAACCTTGGCTTGTGTTCTAGGGAGGCATGTACTGGTTGGTCCTGCTGGATGACTACAGTGCTGGCTTTGGGCTCATGGTGGTGGTGATCACAACCTGCCTCACAGTTACCCGTGTGTACGGTAAGGAAGGCCCAGTCCTCAGTGAAGTGGAGAATAGGCTGGGTCAGGATTGTCCATGGGATGTAAATCCTGTTCCCCTTCCCCCACCCCCACAAGGAAAAAGGCATCCCCTTCACAGGGGATGTCTGGGGACCTGATTCCAGAATTCCTAAGTTTCCTTGTGTCCCTTTGTCAGTTTCTGAAGGGAGTTAGGAGATGAAAGGTAATGACCAAGGAAAAGGAAGGATTACCAGTATAGATGTATATGTGATGTTGGGATGGCTGGAGAGAAACCAGACCACTTTAAGAACTAGGAGGCACAAATTCCCCTTGCTGGGTCATAGAAAATTCAATTGACTAAAACAGATTGGGAATGAGTTAGAATTCAGAGCTGTGGGTAGGCACTCTGGGCACTGGAGTTACTTCTTTTCAGGGAAATATAAGAGATTCCCCTCTGTGAGTAAGACTCTGGAGGGGCCCAGAGAAAAAGACTGGGGACTTAAAAGGATATAACTACTGCCCACTTGTTCTGAACCTGGGGAATCCAGAGCCTATGGCTTACCGTCACTGCTTGTTATGTACTTAACACACCATTTTAGACCCTGAGGGAAGATGATAAAAAAAGAAAGAAAGAAAGAAAGAGAAGACCTGCTTACAGGCTAAAAGTAATTTAGAATCCACTTAGGAAGATAGAATACAGGCACACTTATCACAGCTGCACCAAAGTATGATGATAGAACAGAAGTGTAAACAGAAGAACAGACGTGATGAGAGAGAGAGAGAGAGAGAGAGAGAGAGAGAGAGAGAGAGAGAGAGTGAGAGAAGGGAAGGAAGACTCCTCCAAACTACATAGAGCTATCTTTAACTTCTCCATTGCACAGAGCACTTAATAAAAACTTGTTGATTGAATTGAATTATGTAAGTGATGTGAGCCAGGGCAGTATAAGACTTAGGTGGTGCCAATACAGGAACACAGGGAAGGCATCAGGGGCAGAAGGAAGTCCCAGAATCCTTCACTTTGGCAGCTGTAATTAGACAGTGTGCTTAGTTAGGGTGGGGAGAATCTGAGAGGTTTGTAAGCTGTCTAAGCTTCTCAGAAAGCAGACTACCTCTGTCCCCTAGCCCTGCCCCTTTTACACTAGTCTCCATACTCAGGGAGTATGGGGAATATATATTTATCCAATTAGAGTCTTTGTTCTCCCACCCACAAGGAAACTCAACCTTGCTCTCTTTGCTGAGTTTCAGTGGCATTCAGTCAACAGGGGCATGACATAATGAAACTGAACCATTTAAATATATACTATATAGTTATTTACTCACAAGTATAGACACAAAAGAAATAAAATCAATTACATGAAAATAGTCACTGAGCAGGCTGGGTGTCCAGCTCCTCCCAGACCTTTTGAGGTCTATAGACAAGCCAATGCTGTCATTTAAAGAGAATGTTTGGTACTCAAATTTAAGCTTCCCCATTGTCTTCAGAGGACAGCTCAGTGGCTCAGTGCATAGAGTGGCAGGCCTGGAGTCAGGAAGACTCATCTTCCTGAGTTCAAATCTGGCCTCAGACACTAGCTATGTGACCCTGGGCAAGTCACTTAATCCTGTTTGCCTCAGTTTCCTCACCCATAAGATGAGCCATAGAAGGAAATGTCAATCCACTCCAGTATCTTTGCCAGGAAGACCCCAAATAAGATCATAAAGAGTCAGACAAGACTCAAATGACTGAACAACAACTTTGTCTTAAGGCAATATCTAAAGAAAACCCAGAAGTTAAATTCAAGTGCTTAGATTCGAACCTCTTTGGGGGTAGCACAAAGCTCTCTACTGATCTGCTGTGTATGTCACTGACTACAGGCAAATCACTTAACCCCTCTAGATTTTTCTTAGGTGTTTTCTCCTTCAGTAAAATGAGAGGATTGAGCTAAAAAAAAAAAAGCTCTTACAGCTCAAAATTTGTGGCCCAACTGATTCCTTGACCCAGGCCAATCCCAACTCTGCAGCTGCCACTTTGAGTAGGAGAAGGCAGGAGCTGGATAGAGGAAGAGCTATCCAGGTGCTGAGATCCCTGGTTTATATTTCCCATCTTTCTGATCCTGGAACAAGGGTCAGCACCTCTCCTCCTTTGTATATCAGTATTCCTGTTCTACTGTGACCCCTACTGCTGCTTGTGATAAAGTATATTTGGCTGAAGTTTGATCCCTCCAAGATTGTCACCAAGTGGCCAGAAAGAGGTCTCTAACCCCTCTAGAAACACCTTTCCCCCATCCAGCTGATATTCTTTTTCCCTTTCAGGTATCCAAAGGTTTTGTCGGGACATTCACATGATGCTAGGCTTCAAACCTGGTCTGTATTTTAAGGCCTGTTGGATGTTCCTGTCTCCAGCCACCCTGATGGTAACTGGGAGACTAGGGATCAGGCCCCATAGAAACAAAGGGAGATATGTTGGCTATCTTGGGTCCCCTTTCTCCCTTAAGACGGGGGACTAAGGACAGATGCACCTTTAAGGCAGATAGTCTAGTAAGGACTTCCCTTCCCATGAATGAGGGTTAGAGGGAGATAACCAGGGGGTGGTGCTTCCAGGATCAGTCAGGTCCAGGTTCCCCAGCCCTTATATATTTACCAGTCCTACATGGACTCCAGGCCTGTGCTAGACTGATTCAGTGCTAAATGCTTTAAATGCTTGGTCCAGGGTTGGGCTGGGGTATCTGGGGACAGAATGGTAACTGCTAGGGTGACTACTCCACAGGCTCTGCTGGTATACAGTGTTGTGAAATACCAACCCTCGGAATACGGCACTTACCGGTTCCCATACTGGGCCGAGCTCCTGGGCATCTTGATGGGTCTCCTGTCTTGCATAGTGATTCCTGCTTGTATGCTAGCCGCTGTGCTCAAGGAAGAGGGGACACTGTGGGAGGTGAGTCCCTTCCTGGTTGACCTTGAACTCAACCCCAGTCCCATGTCTACTATCCCCATTCCCATTGTGGGGTAATGAAAAGAGTATTGAATCTGGAGTCTGAAGACTTGGGTTTAAATTTCAGCTCTCTAAAATGTTGGGTATGTTTATGAAAGAGTTACCCTTTCTAGATCATTGCTAACCTCCCTTCCAGTACTCTGTGATCCAAGGGTAGTTTTCTTCTTAAAGAGAGAACCCCACCAGGGAGAAGGACACAGGGCAGATGACCTCTTGACCACTTACCTGAAGGATGAAACCCAGCCTAGGCTCAGATGAAGTCCAAGGTGGAAGGGATAGAGGATGGCATCAGAGACTGGGAAAGATCCTTCCCATGGGGCATGGGGCTCCTTCCCTGTTTAACAAAGTTTCACAGAATGATAAAGTTGAGAAGTATCTTAGAGATATTTGATCCAAATTCTTCCTACTGAACCACTTAATACAAATGTGACCTTGGCTAAGTCATTTAAACTCTCTGGGCCTCTTTACTCATCTGTAAAATGGTATGGTTGGAAAAAGGGGCCCCTTAAGTCCTTTCTTCATTCTCAGTCTGTTGTCCTATGTAACCCTGTCTTTGTACATCTCTCAGAATTCCTCTTTTTTTGTCATTTCTTAGAATTCAGTAATATTCCATGACATTCATATACCACATGTTGTTCAGCTGTTTTCCAGTTGGTGGATATTCATTTTATTTCTAGATTTTTGCCACTACAAAGGGGACTACCATGAATATTTTGTTATATCTAGAACTTTGCTTTCAGTCATTAAACTTCATTAAGCATATACCCCACAGTGGAATTGTCTGATCAAGGGATATGAGCTGTTGATTGACTATTCCCCCAAATTACTTTGCCTAAAGGTTTTACCAATTTGCAGCTCCACCAATAATGTAATTCTATGCTAAGTGGCATAGGAATCAAGTGTTGTACTTGGAGACAGGTGGTACTGAGTTCAAATATTGCCTCAGGCATTTAAGACAAGTCACTTAACTTCTCTTGACTTCAGTTTCCTCATTTGTAAAATGGGGATAATATTAGCATTTAATTCACAGGTTTTCTGTGAGGATCAAATGAGATAACAGATGTAAAGGGCTTCTCAAATTTTAAAGCACTATATAATTGCTATTATTGTCTTTCTCTGATACCTCCAAAATTAACTATTTCCATTTTTATCATCTTTGCCAATTTAATGACTGTGGTGTGAAACCTCAGAATTTTTTAAATTTTCATTTCTTCTATTATTAGTCATTTGAGCTTTAAAAATGTTATAACCATTTACATTTTTTCTGGGAGACTTGGCTCTGTCAACAGAACACCAGGCTTCAAATTCCATAGATGATGTTTACTACCTAGCTGTCTCTGGGCAAGTCATTAAACCTCTGGGCTATTTCTTCTAAATCTATGAAGGCTTTTTTATTATTTGTCCCTTAACCACTTACCTATTAGAGAATGATTCTTAGTCATATTTGTTCCTATATATTTTGCATAATGTACTTTTATTACAGATATCTTTCTCAAAGATTTTTTCCCCCTACTTATCTATTTTTCTTCCTATTCTCTGTGGATTGACTGTTCATGGGGTGGAAGGGGAAGCTTTTTAATTTTATGTAATTGAAATGCTCTTTTGTCTTTCATGCCCACCAGAATCCCATAATTGTTTGATAATTCCTTGACCGTATGTTTGAAAGGGACCACCTTCCAGGCTCTAATTATATTATCATAATGGAATCTTTTATACCTAGGTCATATATCCACTTAGAGTTCATGGTGCTATAGAGTGTTACGTGCTGTTCTGAGCCCATTTTCTGTCAAACTCTTTCGAGTTTTCTCATCAGCTTTTGTTGAAGAGGGAGTCCTTTCCCCAATGGGGTCTGTTATTGGGTTTTTGAAACACTGGGCTTCCGGTGTTCTTCCCACTTTCCCAACTTTTACTTCTCTCCTTACTAGCCTGTACTAAGACCATTGCGTAATCAAGGAAAGGGGCTAGTCTCCTGGATCTAGGAATCAGATGTGTAGGCTCTGCTAAGGATTCACTTTGTGATCTTGGTCTTTGTTCTGCTCTACACCTCAGTTTTCTCATCTGTGAAATGAGGCAAACTAGATAATTGCCAAAGCTCTTTTCAGTTGCATGCTTTCTTGACCTCTCCTTATGGTGAGCTCTGTGTGTTTAGGGTGCCCTCTGTTGGGCATCTCCTGATTCTGCTGCCATTACTGGTGAGAGCTCTAGCCAAGACCCATTCACTTTCCCAGCCAAGTTTTAGAAACCCAGAACTTTGGAAATGAAAGGAACCTTGCTCTGACTCCTTCAAGTTACAGATGAACAAGGGCCAAAGAACCAAATGACTTGTTTATGGCCATATCTCTTATGCCATGGTTGAACTGTTTGCCAGATAGTGTTTGGATTCACTACGTTCAAAGAACAGGGTTAGAGAGTCTTGGGGTGAGGCCCCCAGGCTTAGCCCATACTCTCTTGAGCTATAAGGATGACTTTGGTGGCCAGAAGCTGCCAAGGCATTCTGGTGCCCAGTTTGCCTTACTAGGAGCAAGAGGATGGTTAGACCAAGAGAAGGAATCTTATGTGAAGACACCCAATTCTAGTACATGGGCCATGATAGTCATAGGGTCATAGATTTAGAAATGGAAGGGACCTTCAAGATCATATAATTCAATCCTCAATTTTACAGATGAGAGAGCTGGGCCCTAGAGAAATTAAGTGACTTACTCGAGGTTACCTATGTGACAGCAGTGCCCTAATTTGAACCCAGATTCTCTGACTCATTTCAGCATTCTTCCCACTGCAATACAGTGCCTTCTAGACCTATAAGTTTGTCCATTGTCTGGAATCCATCCAGATGGCCTAGCCCTGCCCACTAAAGGTTATGGGGTCAGCAAATGCCTAAGTTTTAAGATCAGCAGCTACCTTTGCCCTTCCCTAGGTCTGTTTCATCTACAAAATAAAGAGTTGGAATTAAATGATCTAAGGGCCCTTTGGTCTCTAGTTAAGGCAGCTAGGGTGGCACAGTGTGGCTAGAATGCTGGATGTGGAGCTAGGAAGACCAGAGTTCAAGCTATGTGACTCCAGGAAAGCTATTTAACCCCTGTCAGCCTTCTGTTCCTCAACTGTAAAATGGAGCTAATAATAGCACCTACCTCACAGAGTTACTGTGAATATAAAATGAGAGAACATTTATAAGGTGCTTTGCAAACCTTAAAGTGCTATATAAATGCTCACTATTATTATTCTTTGGCTCTGAGGGTGAGGGTACTTTTTAAAATTTAATTTAAAAAAAATTTTTTTAAAGCAGTCGGGATTAAGTAACTTGCTCAAGGTTACATGGCCAGTTATTTCTGGGTGTGGTGCTAAGTATCTGAGCCCAGATTTGATCCCCAGGTCATCCTGACACTGGAGCCAGCACTCTTACTTGCTGAGCCACCTGGCCACCCCTAAGCAATTGGGGTTAAGTAACTTGCTCAAGGTTACACGGCCAGGTGTTTCTGGGTGGGTGCTAAGTGTCTGAGCCCAGGATTCGATCTCCAGGTCAATCTGACACTGGAGCCGGTGCTCTTACTCTCTGTGCTACCTGGCCTCCCCTAAAATTTAATTTTATTGTTTTCAATGAACAAAAATTCATTTTCCCTCCCTCCCATCTATCCTCCATTGGGAAAAAAAACAAAAAGAAAGAAAAATTAAACCCTTGTAAAAAATATGCTTCCTCAAGCAAAACAAATTCTCACACTGACCATGTTCAAAAAAGTCTGTCTTATTCTTCAAAGGAGTGAGTACCATGACGGATTCCTCCTGCTTGGTTCATGAATCACATACAACAGTCCTTGGCATGGATGATAAAAATGGAGTCTAGAAAGGAGAGCGAGGCCTGGAGTGGGTCCTTTTAGGCACCCCTAGATCTCCTAAGAGGGAAGAGTCCATAAGGACAGAAAAGGTCCTCAGCCTTGGCTTGTGGGAGGAGGGATGTAAATGAAAGGTTGTCAGTCATTGCCAAAGGCTGCTGGGATTGGAGGTAGCAACCATATTTTTATCAATTCCCCAAGCATGGGGCAAAGGAAGAGATGCCTGAGCCCTTGGATTCTGCCCTAGGGGCTTTCATCTTGGGGTAGAACCCAGATGGTTCAGGGGAGAGAAGGTATTTCCCCTCCTTTCATCTCTGGATAGTTGAGGGAGAAGTCAAATGACCCCTCTTCTTCTTCCTCTATTCCCAGAGGATCCAGCAAGCCAGCCGTCCAGCCATGGACTGGGGCCCTTCTCTGGAGGAGAACAGGACAGGCATGTATGTGGCCACCCTGGCGGGTAGCCAGTCCCCCAAGCCTCTGATGGTCCACATGAGGAAATATGGTGGCATCACCAGCTTCGAGAACACAGCCATTGAGGTGGACCGAGAGATTGAAGAAGAGGAGTCCATGATGTGAGGGATGGGGAGCAGGGTCCCTGGGACAGAGGATTGCTGAGGGCAGTACTGTGGGCCCCACGGGCTCTCCCCCTTGAGCAGAGTAATACTGTGATTCTGAAACTTCTGTCCCAGGGCCTAGAGGCTGTGTGTGGATATGTTCCTGTGGGTCCCTGGGAGTAAATGGGACAGGATGATCTTTTCTGTCTTAGGTGTGGTCAGAAATCAGGCCCTGTCCTGCTTGAATTGTTTTCCATCCTCACTGTCCACACATCTCCTTTGGGCCCGGGTCACCAACAAAACAATCATTCCTGACTTCTCCCATTCCCCGCTCTGGACTCTCCTTATATACCTATACTGTGGCCCAGAGAACTGACCCAAACCCACACTACAGCAGGGAATCTCTCCTTTGTGACCTGGGAAGCAGGGCAGTGGAGCCCATAAAGATGCTTGGAGCAGGGGTTTAGCGCAGCCATTGACCTGCTGGCAACTTGGGTCATCCACCTATATCTGTTCAGCACTTGAGACCGAAGGATCCAAGGGAATCCTTCTTGTTTCCCAGTGTACTGGACCACAGCTATTCCATTCACTGAGCATTTCTTGTAGGCCTAGCCTTGTGCTAGATTGTGGGAAATAAAGGAGTACAGGACATGGTCCCTGTCCCCAAGAGCTTACAGGAAAGCTGGAGAAACAAGGCAGCAAGCACAAAAATATGCCAGATTTCTATAGTCAGCATGATAGGAATTCAGAGGTGGGAGAGATGGCAATGAATCTGAATGATTTAGGAAAGCTTCCTACAGGATGCAGGGATTGTGATGGACCCATAAGGATAAGTAGGATTTGGCTAAGGATTAGGATCAGGGTTGGCAGCATCTGCAGGCAGAAGAAACAACCTGAGTCAAAGTTTAGGATAGGGAGGAAGCGGACCTGGCTAGAACAGAAGGGGAAGATGAACTTAAAGGGAGGAGAGAGGGATGTAACCAAATGGGAGAGAACCTGAAATGCGGCGGAGGCAATAGGGAGCCATTGAAGATGTTATGGGGAGCAGGGCATTAGGAAGTTGAATGTCCCTGTGTACAAGTTGAATTGGATGAAGGAAGCCAAATACCAGCAGGGAGAAGAAAGAAAAGGAAGAGCAGAATCAGAGAAGTAAGCTATGGCAAGAGGGGTCCCCAGCAGTGATGCTGCCTGGGATCCAGACCAGAGGAGTCTGAGATGAAAGGTCCATATGTGACTTCACACTTATGTTGTCAGGGAGACAATAGAGGGCTCAGTATTGGTCCCCATAGCAACTGTTCTAGACCTTCTCTTCTCTTCCAACCTCCATTCCCCCTCCCACACTTACAACAGATGATTTAGCCTCCTACTTCCCTGAGAAGATTGAGGCCCTCTGACAGGAGCTCCCCTTCTGAGTTCCCCTGTCCTCCTTTCCTTCCCAAATCAGAGGAGGAAGTATCCCTTATTTCCTACAGATGCTAATCCTATGACCCCCTCCTCCTGCTTCCTCCCGGCCCTTCTCTAGCAATCACCCATTGTTCTTCAGGCATCTTCAATCTTTCATTGATTGGCCTCTTTCCAAGACCCTACAAACATTCTCCAAGCTCCCTGGAACTCAGAGAGTCTCCTAGCCCTTCCGCCTCCTCTGACTACGGTCCCTTCTCTCCCCTTCCCTTCCCTGACAAATCTTTTGAAGCAGTTGTCCATATGCATGGCTCCCATTCCTAACCACCCACTCTCTTCTCTACCCTCTGCAATCTGGCTTGTGTCAGTGACCTCCCTAGTCACTGAATCGAATGGCCTTTTTCTTTCCTCCTTGTCTTTGACCTCCCTAAAGGGTGTGGTACTTAACCACTGCCTCCCATCTAGAAGATCCTTTCTCCTTTGGTTCCCAGGACACTGAACTATCCTAGCTCTCTCCCCACTTTTTGTCTCCTGAGTTCTGCCCTCTTCCCAAGGTCCTAAAGATGGGTACTTCCCAAGGTTCTCTCCTTATCCCCTCTCTTCTCTTCTCTTCTCTTCTCTTCTCTTCTCTTCTCTTCTCTTCTCTCCATGTGCTTCTCTTTTACTGATTTCATCGCTCCTGTGGCTTCAGTAATCACTTCCATACCTATACCCCCTGTCCTGCCTCCCACTCTGATCTTCAGAGCCATATCTTCTTATCTAGGTGGATGGAGTCTATCTCTGTGTCCTAGAAGCACTTCAAATCCAACTTGGACAAACTTGAACTTCTATGTCTCCACCCTCCCCACACCCACACCACACCTTATTTTCCTAACTTCATTATTTTGGTCACTAAATTCACTGAATGTGAGAAGAATTGTCCTCTTCTGCTTTGAACAGACAGCTATCAGTGGGTCACCTTGGAGATGAGGGAAGAAGAGATTGGAGTTTGCAGTGCTTCAGTCGAGTCCTATTCTTCCATGTCCCTAACCTCAGGGTTATTTTTCACTCTTCCTTCTCCCATGGCATTCCCCAAAGTTACAAAGTCCTTTTCAATTCTACCTCTACGATATCTTTTGCCTCAGTCCCCTCTTCTCTATTCCACTGCCACCATCATGATACAGGCCCTCTTTTCCACCCACACTACTGCAATAGCTTCTTTCCATTTCCCTGTGTCCCCCTCTCAGCCCTTCCTTCACATCTCTCCCAGATGTCTTAGGCATAAATCAGGTTATATGACCTCTTTGCTCAAAATTTCTGCTCAGTAGAATTCTGACTGGGGACAGTTGTGTGGCACAGTGGACAGAGCACTGGGCCTGGGGTCAGGAGGACCTGAATTCAAATGTGAACTCAGACACTAACTGACCCTGGGCAAATCACTTAACCCTGTTTGTCTCAGTTTCCTCATCTGTAAAATGAGCAGGAGAAGGAATTAGTAAACCACTCCAGTAGCTTTGCCAAGAAACCCCCAAATGAGGTCACGAAGAGGTAGACACAATTGAAATGACTGAACAGGAACAAAGAATTCCAACTCCTTTGCCTGACCTTCTAGACAACTTCTCTCACTCAGAACCTGATACACCACACTTACTACACCTTTCCAACCTTCTCATATTATACTGGTCTCCCCTTTCCAAACATCCTCCATGCTTTCCTGTCTCCATGACTTTCCTCACAGATAGCAGCTAAGGGAAGCACTTGGTCCCTTCTCCAACCATAGGGAAGGCCAAATGGGCCCTTGCCCTGGGGCAGGATAAGGTTGTGGATCTGAAAATGCTGCCCAGAGGCCTGAAAGCTGGGTGTAGAAGACCCACTTGTTGAATTTCCAGTCACTTATGATGCCACCTCCTCCTCTAAGAAGCCTTCTCTAATGCCCCCTTTTCTCTTTCTGGCCCCTCACATAGCACTTTGTACTTTTCTGATGCACTTCTGTAGTATTTTACATAGCTATTTGTCTATGGGACCCATGCCAGACTTGTGTTCCTCATCTGAGAACCAACCTAGTTAATCATTAAAGGTTCATCACTTGCCTGACAAGACATGGAGGGTCTGTGATGTGTTGATATAGAGAAAACCAATATTAAGGAAATCTCACCATTTTTGAGTAGTAATATAGTTATTTGAGCACATCTTATATCCTTCTGCTGGACTGTAAGCTCTACAAGGATGGGGGCCATGTTTTCTTAATTTTGTATCCCACTCAGCACCTAGTACAGAACACTGTACATAGTTGGTGCTTAATAAATGTTTCTAGCATTGGGTCAGCTCAGATGACATCCAGTCCCCCAAAACAGCAGTCCAATCCTGGACCTCTCTTCCATATACTATTTACCCAACCCCAGGGCACAAGCAACCACATAGGCAATGATACTAAGAGTCTACCCCTCCTTCCTCATCTATGTGGCCAAAAATACTCAGAAACCATACAGAAATTCCTTGACAGAGTTATCCATGCTTGGTGGGGGCGGAGGGGTGGTTGCCTAGGTCACTGCTCCCAATCCCACCCCAGGCACCCATGGGAGATGCTCCCTTGCCTACCAAAGGGCAAACTGGCAGAGACTTTGCCTGACTCAGGCCCTCTTCCCAACCTTGGTGTTCCAGTCCCCTGAGGTGGAAATATTGAGGGTACTAAGTAGAGAGAAAGAATCCAGAACTCAGTGTGCTTATCCCAGTACTTGGGCATTTCTCACTCTGTCTAGGGAAGGGAAATCTTCCAGGTGGTATCTAAGCCCCTTGAACTATTGGGACCTGATAGCAGGTGCACATCTCTGTGAGGCAGCTTGTCTTTTGCAAATAGTATTCTACAAGGGGTGCAGGGCACTCTCCTTTAAGGTATAGTTGAACAGTGCAGTTGTGGTCTTCTGTGAACCATACCCCTCCTCCCGGTGTGTTCTGTTCTTTTGACTGTCCACGTTCTGTTAGTTCAGTGTTAATAAACACTCAGTGAGTAGCCTTCCAGACATCTTTTCCTTGTGTGCCTGATTTCTAAAATAACCTTTCCTCTCCCTTTTCTAACCTGGCTCTCAGGAGAGGCTAGTAAATACACAGGGCCATAGATGTTGGAAATGGAAGAGGCCTTAGAAGAGAGAATATCAGAGCTAGAGTAAGACATCTCAGAAGCTCTCTGGTCTATTCTACCCATTTGAAAGATAAAAGCCGAGAAAAGGAAAGTGAATTGCTTAAAGATGCACAGCCAGTTAGTGGTAGATCTGGGACCAGAAACCAAATTTCTTTCCTTTAAATCCAGCGCCCTTTCTATTATATTATACCAAGAACTATTTTCATTATAGAGATAAACAGAAATCTTATCTGATGCCCTTGGTCAATGTCGTGGGCGTAGGCCAATAAAGATACCTTCTCAGATATACAGAATTCCACTTCAGAGGGCTTTTGGTTTCTCTAACGTCCCAAGGGACAAGTAGGTGGCTCAGTACTTAGAGCACCAGGCCTGGGGTCAGGAAGACTCATCTCCCTGAGTTAAAATCTGGCCTCAGACACTAGCTAGCTGTGTGACCCCAGGCAAGTCACCTAACCCTGTTTGCCTCAGTTTCCTCATCTGTAAAAGGAGCTGGAGAAGGAAATGGCAGGCCACTCCAGTATCTCTGCCAAGAAAACCCCAAATGGGGTCAGGAACAGTCAGTCATGACTGAAAAACAACTGAAGAACAACAATGTCCCTAACTGGGTTGGGGTATGTCTGAAGTCAGCCTGATACCAATGGACCTCCCATTGAGTCCAGTGAAGTCAAATTAACCAGTTTTTATTAAGGACCTAGTGGGAGAAGCGATGTCTGAGATCCCTCTTCCTGCTCAAAGGTCCAAACACTTGCATTCCCATCTCGATGGGTTCATATAGCTTTCTTTTAATGGTGCCCATGAGTTAGGATCTTGCCTCTATCTTTTCTCCAAACTGTGTGCTATTTCAAGCTAGTGACTCAGTGGGAGAGGCGACAGTCAGAGAATGGGTTAAAAAGCAAACACAGATGCTTTGGGTTTCCAGGTGACCTTTTGTCCCATTGGACTCAGAGCTGGGTTGCAATGTTGGTCTACAGCAAATGCTTCTTCAGCTGCTGGGGTAGTCAGTCTCATATTTTTGTCAGTGGGTCATGGAAAGTTTTGCGTCTTTGTGGCATATTTTCCCTTGCAGGCCAAAGGTCCTGAAGACAGACGTCGTCACTCTGGGAAGCTGCTGGGCCAAAGGACAAATTGGCCTTCATTTTCCACCTCTGCCCACCCTCTACCCCAGGAATATTTTGCTGTCCATGTGACTTCCTGTTCTCTTGGCCCCTAGATGATTGTTGATGGCTGGTGTCCCAGGCCCGTCTCCTCTCTGGTGGGCCTCATCAAGCAGTCTCTCCTCCATTTCAGTCCTTGCTCCTTAAAAACATTTTGTCCTGCCCCCAATGCTATCCATGTCCCCTTTGCTTGTGGGATTTCAATTACCAACTACTCTGCTAAGTCTAAGTGCCAATCATTAGACTAGAACTTCCTCAGTCACCTGGCCTCACCCCGTCATGCTACAAAGGACAATCTCAAGGCCTAGAGAGCTACTCAAATACTGTGACTTTAATTAGTAGCAGCATGGAAATGAGATGGCAGGTTTTCTAAAATTTTTTTCCCCACTTTTAAAAATAGTTTGAGGCCAAAGCACAGGAAAGTAAAGATTTGAGTACTGGTCCTGAATCCAACACTGATTATGCTAGGTAAGTCTGGTTGAATCACTTAGCATCTTTGTCATCTGTAAAATGGGACTGCTGTTATGTCCTACTTGCCTTTGAGGATCTTGGAAGATAAAACGGTAATGATGGGAAGGGGAGATGTGTAAACAAATCAGAAATCCATATAACCTGTTCTGAGCTTCCTAAATAAAAGCAAAATCATGATCTTCTCTCACCATCCCTACAATTTAAGTGGGAACAATATAGCCCTTTTTAGGAAAAAGTATCCCACCTCAAGCCCTCAACTTCCTGATCTGTAAAATGAGTGCCAGATGACCTCTGAGGTCCTTCCCAGCTCTAGTCTATCATCCTGTGACCTTGGTGGCACAAGGTCAAATGACAGAGGGGTGTGAGAACCCTCCAGACCATCCAAGGGTTAGGCATCTTCAGCCCTTCCAAGAGATCCATTACAGGGGCCAGCCTTCCTACTCTAGTATCATTCCCCTAGTAGGGGGCTACTGAGTCTGGCCAGGCATAAGGAGATCTTTTTAGTTTTGCTCTGATCAGGCAGCAGCCCAAGGGCTGTCTTGAAGAAAGGAAGGGAGAAGAGATCTGAGCTTGCCCTGTCTCAGTCAGGTCCTACCCTGAGGACTGCACTACTCCACCACTCTAATCCATATACCCCCTCTCCCCTCCTTCTTTATCAGGTTGGGGGGCAGGGAGAATATTCTGTTGCCCCACCTAGACTTGAAAGGACTTTGGTTTTGGGGGTGGAGAGAAGAATTACGTCTCCCAGCAAGACTGCTTTTCCCAGCAATAGTTATGCATGATCCCAACCTTATCTCCCCTAACTATATTGGAGAAGGAATAGGTGGCCGCCACAGAGTTGTAGCTAGTTTCTAAGTTTCTGCTGATCAGGAAATTATTTGAGTTCCACATAAATCTAAAGCTGCGCCCCTTCTCCTCTCTGAGCCTCAGTTTCCTCATCTACAAAATAAATGGGTTGGACTACATTACCTCCCTATTTTTCCATTCTATAATTCTTTGCCACACTACTAATCTTAGAAACCAAAAAAAAAGAAGATGATTAAGGCATAAGAGCTGAGAGTGGAATAAAAGTGCAGTGTCCTTCCCATCAACTCTCTCCACTTAACTCAGCCCTCAAAACTTCTGCTTTGGTTTCAATGACAAGTTCTGGGGGACTGGAAGAAATTTTCCAGCAGTCTTTCCACAAGGTTAATCATTAGGAGACTAGCGTGGAACCTTCTGCTGAAGTCCCACAGGGGAGAGGCAGTAAAATTTTATGGTCTCAGAGGCTTACTTTAACCTTGGTTCTGTTTACCCAAATTGGATGTTTAGAGGTTAAGGCAGAACTGGGAGCCCATTGGGCCAGAGGTAGATAGAAAGGTAAGCTGAGAGAGAGACCAGGCTAGAGGAAGAATTTGTCAATAGCCAGAGCCTGATGGAGAGCCATTGTTGATGTTGGTCAGAACTGATAGAATTGAGTTGAAAAAAGGAAATGGGACCAGCAGGATGAAGAAATGATGAAGCCATTCAATGGATTTTGGAGATAATTCAGTTGCTGTATCCATGGTAACTGCTAGTTGGGTGGTTTGGAGAAAGTACTGGCCTTTCTTTAGCTTTCTTCTACTGAGATAATCTGGGGCCCCACCTCCCCACTTCACCCAGATCCTCCTTCTCCCAGGGCCCAGGGAAAGGTCACCAGGCCTGACTGCTATGTCATGGGGGTTTGGGGCTAGTCAATAGCTTGGGAGGAAATGGAGGGCATGTGTGATGTCACCCCATAGGAGGAAGTGGTTGGCTTGGGAGAAAGCAATTCTCATGGGAATGGAGTCGGCTGGGAGGAGAGCAGAGCTCCACCCTAGCTTATACAAATACTTCCTGCTAAGAAGAGAAGCTCACTAAAGTATTTATGATAGACTAGGGTCCTAACAACTTCCACATTTCATAGTCTGAAGGGGCCATGGGATAGCAATTGGGCAAATGAACCACTTCCTTGGCCAAGGAATGCCTATCACTCACATCTATACTCATTTATCACTGACTAGCTAGACAACCATCTCCTAGGCATGCTCTAGCCCCCTAGCTGCTTTTCACACAAAACTAGGGTAAATAGAGACATCTTTCAAATGGATCAAATGTGGATGGAAAGATATTAATGAGTTCTTGAGCACTGGAGAAAAGTCACTTAAGTGGAGGGGGTGGGAGGATGGGGATAAACATTTACATAGTGCTTACTATGTTCGAGGTACTTTACAAATATCTCATTTGATCCTCAGGACAACCTTTCTACCTAGGGGCTATTGTTATCCTTATTTGACAGTTGAGGAAACCGAGGCAAACAGGGTTAAGTGACTTGCCCCAGGTCACACAGCTAGTAAGTGTCTGAGGCCGGATTTGAACTGGGGTCTTTCTAACTCCAAGTCCAGTGCTCTAACCTCTTCACTGCCCACTCAGCCTCCATTGCCTTCTCTGTAAATTGAGGAGAATAGCAGCACGTACCTCATGGGGTTATCATAAGGATTGGATGAGGTGACATATGTAAGGCACTCTGCAAGCTTAGAGTGCTATATAAATGCCGGCCAGTATTATTTTAGCATCATAACTTTAGAACAGAGCTGAGACGCCAGCCAGTGAACCCCCTCTGGGTTCTCTGGGGAAACAGCCCTAGGTAAGTAAATAACTTACTCAACTGCCTTTTGAGCTCTTCTGATTCCCTCAGTGAGTTCAAACCCTTGGTTGACTTTTGTTGTCGTGTAGTTGTGTCCAACTCTTCATGACCCCGTTTGGGGATGGGTTTGCCATTTCCTTCTCCAGCTCATTTTACAGATGAGGTAACTGAGGCAAGCAGGGTGAAGTGACTTGCCCAGGGTCACACAGCTAGTAAGTGTCTAAGGCCAGATTTGAACTCAGGGAGATGAGTCTTCCTGACTCTAGGCCTGGCACCCTATCCACTGAGCCACCTAGCTGCCCATGACTAGAGAAGCAAGATAGAGCTAGTCACTTTCAGTGCTGCCAGCAATAACTCTGATGTTCTCCTCATACTGATAATAATCCTATGAGACGGGTCCAACAGAGAATAAGAAACCGAGAGGGTCTTTATCTATTGTCACACAGCTAGTGTCAACATGCAAAGCAAGGGCTTGCCCTGCACCAAGTCTACTGCACTAGTAGGCCTCTCTAAGGGCTAATTTGAGTATCCTTTCCTCTGTGAAACCCTCTCCAAGTCCTTCAGTTGATCCCAACTTCTTCATTCTCTGAGTTCTTCTTGTACTTTATTCATTCATTCATTCCACAAATATTTACCAAGCACTTGCTATGTACATATCCCCATTTCAGGGGCAGGCGGTGGGGACAGATGGCAAGACACAGAGCAGTGTTCCACAGCTTATAATCTAGTGGGGGAGTCAAGATACACACATAAGGCAGTCGAATGTGACAAAATGGAGCAGAGTTATTTGCATTCAGAACACTGCCAAAACCACGGATGGCAGCCGATGAAATCATCGGGGGGAAAATCCTCTGGAAGAAAAGAGGAGACTCAGGTCACTCTGTTCAGCAGCTATTGCACAAGCCCAGGGTGGGGGATACATGGCTAGACAGCGGTTCATGTGAAAAACGGCTGGAGGGGCTTTCATGGACTGCAATTTCAATGAGTCAATAATGTGATGCATCTGCTATAAAAGTTAATGAGATCTGAGGTTGCATTTGGAGGATAGAAGCACACATTCATAGCATGTCCTGGTGAAAGGGACTCTTAGAAAGAGTCCAATCCTCTCCTTTTACAGAGGGTGAGACAGGTCCAAAGTAAGAGAAGCACTGTGCCTAGAACAGGGAAGGTGGCACCGGCCAGGTCTTACCTGCTGAATTATGTTCAGGTTCTGAATGCCACATTTGAGAAGAGGCATTGACAAGCTATGTCCAGGGAAAGATGAATAGGTAGTGAAGGGACTTTCTGAAACTGTGTGCTATGAGGATCAGTTGAAAGAAATAATTTAGACCCAGAGAAGACCTAAGAGGGTCCTAATTACCCATTTTCAATTGTCAAAAAGGTTATTATGGTGGGGTGAGGATTAGAATTTTCCTGTGTGACCTCAGAGGGCAATATTGTGAATGAGTAAATGTAATACAGAAATAGATTTCAACTCAATATAACGGCTTCCTGGGGCGGCCAGGTAGCGCAGTGAGTAAGAGCACCGGCCCCGGCGTCGGGAGACCCGGGATCGGTTCTGGCCTCAGATACTTGGAACCCACACAAAAAAAATGACCTCCGAAGTTCATTCCAAATCCAAGTCTGTTCCAATGTGTCTTAAATGTGACAGGCCTTTGCATATTTAAAGACAGCTTCTATCCCCTCCTTTCCCTGGTCCCCTCCTTCCCCCCAGTCTTCTCTTCTCCAGGATAAACAAAGTTCACTCTTCTAGCCACTTCCTGTTGTCCATAGTTTCTCAAAGATTGCTGGTAGTGGTCTGGAGATGACATCTACAAGTTTTTCAGGGTCCTGGTATAGAATTCATCTAGACCAAAAGACTGGACTCATTTTAAAAAGTTAGGTGAACCCTCCCTCTGTTAGAGATTCCCATGGATGCCTCATTGTGGCAGGGGGACAGCCATAGGTACTCTGAGGCTATGCCAGACTTGTAGGCCCCATACTAAGATTCAGGAATGAGACCAAGGTCCAAGGATCAACCTAAGTTCAGAAGCAATTAATCACCAGAAGGTTGACCCCTAGATGGTAAATTTTTAGCTACATCAACTCATGAAACTATTTGCTAAGTCACAGACAGACTTCTACATCATTAGTGGCAGTGCCAAAATGATGAAATCATCAATCCCTGCAAGATCAAACTGCTGAAATAAGATATACCCTTACTTGCCCACCTCCAGTCTTAGGTTTCAATTTCCTTCTGCCTCTCTCTGTAATAGCTGTCTGTTGATAGTATTGACTGACATGAACTTTTTTTCTAAATTTCACAATACCTTTGGAAATCACTGTTGTTATCTAACTGAAGCTGAGGATCACAGCTCAGAAACTACACTAGGCCCCTCCCTCCCCTTCAGCTGGTAACTTGCAAAAATCTGGTCCCATGATGCCACCTGCTGAAAGAAGCCTGGAATAGTCTCAGCGTCAAAGCTACAAGGGGCATTATAGACACAGAACAAGGATTATCAGAGCTGGAGGGGAGCTTAGAGCACAGAACAGAGACGAGCCAGGAGGAGACCCAGAACAGAGAAGATACAATATCAGAGAGGGAAGGAGCCTGGGACCAAAGACCAAAGAATGTTAGAGCCGGAAGGAGTCTAAGAACATAGGATGTTGGAGCTGAACGAATTTGGGGAGTAACCTAGTCCAACTCATTCTACAGGACCCTGGCCATAGAAAGCGACCAAGACCAGCCCAGACCTGGAGAGTTCTCTGCATCTCTCACAGCCCTTTGTCAGTAACAAGAACCTTCTTCTACAGTCTGCCAGGCTCTACACTAACCCTTCCATAGCTCTCTCCTCTCAGGCACCAAAGCAGCTGCCAAAGGGATGTGCCCAAGTGGAAATGCCCCCAGTATACATTTTTTGGTCTAACAGGTTCTTTACGGGGGAATTGCACTTTACTGTTACTCCTGAGTCTACTCATGGTTTAGATTCAATGTACCCCAAACTGAATCACTCTCCACCCCATGGGAACTCTCTTCTCCTAGAACTAACTTTAACAAATCACTTAGAGCTCATCTCATAACAAAAGAGTTGAACTGGAAAAAGCATAGTAATAGCAGGATACAGTAGGGATACACATAAACTACAAATGGAGAACTGAAGTTAGGTGACTTGAACAAGGTCATACAGAGGCTGGTAAGTGTCAGAGGAAGGATTTGAACAAAGCTCTTCCTGAATCCAAGTTGAGCTCTCTACCGAGCCATGCTTACAGTCTAAAGGGGAGAACAAATAGACAGATATCTCCTTGTACCAGTTAAGAAAGAAGAGACCCCATTGGCCTTTAGCTTGGGGGTGATGACCTCAGGGATCCTGGATGGAAGAGCATTGGAACTGGGCAATGAGTAAAGCCAGAGACAAATAGAGAATCATAAGATCATAGATTTAAAAGTAGAAGAGACATCCAAAAGTCTCTTAGAGAGGTAGCACAGGACAGTATGAAATTCTCTGGATTTCAGAGTCGAAGAATTTGGCTTTGAATCCTGACTGCCACTTATGAACTTGAAGACTTTGAGACATTTAACCTCTCTAGGCCTCAGTTTCCTCATCTGTAAAATGGGGGTGGATTAGATGGGTGCAAGGTTCCTTCCTAACTCTAAATCTATACTACTAAGTCATCTTGTCCCACCCCTTTGTTTCACAGGTAAAGAGCTGGGTGACTTGTTTAAAGTGACACAGAGCTAAATAAGAGAGCTGGGATGTGAACTCAGGCCTTCTTTCTCCAAATTCAGCACTTTCTCTCCCCATTAGATCATCTAAAACCTTCTTCAATCTATTCTCCATTCCCCAACTCATCTGTTTTCTGATGGTGTTGGACAGCTCTGAGGGGACCAACAGGGCCCTCTAGGGGTTTTCCCTTGCCCTATAATTCTCTGAACCATGATTTTGGCTTAGAGGCCAGCTACATAGATACTGGTAACCTAGTCTCCCCCTCACTCCATCTCAGACTACCCAGCAAGAGAGAAACAACCAAGGCTTGTCATGCACAGAAGTTAGTAGCTCTTTATTGCACTGGAAACATCAAGAATAAAACAGATAGCACCCTCACTTCCTCCCTCCCTCCCCCTCCCAAATAACATAAAATTGAAACAGCGATTATTCAGGTCACAGCCACAGATTCCCCAAAAACAACCCCCCAAAAAACAGTAACAATGCAGCACGGGCACAATGGCAAACATGCCCCAAATGAGGTCCCCCCTAGCCACATCCAGACCGGAGAGGAGCAGGGGCCAGGCTTTGCTCCATGAGCAAGGAGGTGAAGGGGGGTGGGGTGTCTTTAAATATGTTTTTAAAAATATATCCTCTGCTATTTTTTTTTTTGCAATCACATGGGCTCTAGAGATCCACACACTAAGTTTGGGTGCTTGGGTCCTGCCCATTTGAGCAGAAATCATTATGCCTCTAAAATATGCAAGAGTTAGAAAAGTGAATGCCTACTCCATACCCCCATTGCCTTACCTTCCCCCAACCCACCTTCACCTGCTGGCCCCACTTGAAGGGTAGAATGAGGGACGAAGGGGTGTCTCTGGGGTAACAGTGCTAAGGATAGAGAAGAAAGCTCACCTTAAGAAGAGAAAGGAAGAATGAATGAATGGGCATTGAGGGAAGAGCATATGCTTGGTCATATACTAATAGGATGTCAGAGCTGGAAGGAAGCTTTGAACTCACTTGGTTAAGCATTCTAGTTTTGTACTTGGAGAAACTGAGGCCAAGAGAAGTTAAGAGATTTGTCCAAAGTCCAGCTAAGTAGCAAATAGCTAGGACTAAAATTCAGGGTTTAGTGCTTCTCCCAACCCCCATTGTGATGATTTGTATTGTTACTCAGCATCAATGAATGACTATGCTTCTGGGGTGTGACCAGAGAGCTCCATGGTTAGACTAGGTAGTGCTAACAGGGATTATGGGATCCCTTCACTAAGGACTTCTGCTGCTCTAAGGCAGCCTGAATGATTACCCTAATACCCACCTGCTATGTGTTGCATGCTCTCATTCCTCTTCCATCCCCACTGAATACCTGGTGTCCCTTTATCTGAGCTAGCCACCAAGGAGGTACAATGCTCTCCTCCAATCCCCAATCAGGTAATTTTCCCCAACACTTCAGTGATTGGTCTTGGGAGTAGGGAGTGTGGCAGAGAATGACCCCAGAAGGAGAGATATGGGTTTCCTTGCCCCCCCAAATTCTGACATATCTACAGGGACTATGAAATTACAGCCTGAGAGCTGAGGGTGACCCAGGAGGATGGGCCACCCCACTACCTGAGGGTGATGAATTGGGGAGGAGGAAGAGAGATGATCCTCACATATTCACACACAGACATACTCACACATGCCAGCATTCTGATGACTCTAGTGTCTAGAATCACAGAATTTCAGAGCTGGAAGGGACCTCACAGGTCCTCTGGTCCAACTCATACCTGAGAAGGAATTCCCTCTATGACATTCCTGATGAGTGGTCAGCCAATTTACACTCAAGGCTCTCAAGCAAAAGGTATCTCATTGCCTCCCAAAGAAGGCCTTCCACTTTGGGATGGCTCTGATCATTAGAACTTTCCCCATATTGAGTCAAAATCTGCCTTTCTGCCACTTCCATGCACTGTTCCTAGTTCAGACCTTGAGGGTCAAGTAGCTTTTGCCCATGGCAATCCTACAGATTCATGAAGACAGAGATCATGTCTACCCAAAGCCTTCTCTTCTCCAAATTCAACATTGCTGGTTCCTTCAAGCAATCCTCACACAGAATGGTTTTAAAAGGCATTCAGAAGACACAGGGGCATATGTGGGAATGAAACAGTCACTGACTCAGTTCCACTGTGAGTGGCTTTTCCTGCCCATCTAACTGTTTTGGATGCTACCATTTAAAGCCACTGTGGGGGGGGGGGGGGGTGCAGGGGGGTAAGGGACAGCTCGTCCCAAAGCCTATAAGGCACTAAGGGGTGTGGTGACTTGGCTCTGGAGGGAGGAGGTGGAAAGGAGGAGGGCTGATACTAGAGTTCCATTCAGAACAGGCATGGGGATCAAGAAATCCTTCTTCAGTTTTCTCATCTGTAAAATTGGGGTGACCATTCCTGCCTCACCTCCCGCACAAGGCAATTTGGAAAATAGACTCAGATAACAGATGTGTAAACTCCTTGATAAAAAGTAACAGATAGATCATTGTTAGCAAGGGAAGAAAAGAACCCCATGGCTCAGATGCTTATCTGGACTGAAACCTTAGGGCTGGAAGGGACGTTGAAGCTCATTTGGGCCAATGACCTACTTTGAGGCCCCCAAAGATGAAGACGTCAGGCAGGGAGTCATTAGTAAAGCCAAGACTAGAATCCAGGGGGGAAGGAGAAGACCATGAAATAAAAAAAGATAAGCCACAAAATTCCAGGGCTCTTTCTCCTGTCAGGCTACCAGGTAGTTGTTGGGGTACCGAGAAGGGATTAGGGTTGGAGGAAGGAAGGAAAGGAGGGAAAAAGAGAATGCTTCTCTTCAGTGTGTAAGAGAAGTCTAGAGTTTCTCTAGCTGTCCCCCCCCTCCATCAGCTCAGGGCCCCCTGGGGCACCAGAGGTAGGAGATCGTAGACTTTAAAACAGTAAAGAACCTCAGAGATCATCTGGTCCAACCCCATCATTTTACAGACAGGGAAGTAACCCATGAGAAAGGAAGTGGCAAGCTCCTCTGGCCTATTCCACTGGAATTGACAGGATAAAGGTCACTCATTCTGGAATAAGAGAAATGATCGAAACGTTAGCCTGGAAGAGTGGGCCCTAGGGGAAGACATCTTAGAAGTTTGGAGGAAATCAAACTAAGCAAGTTCTGGTCACTATAGAGCCCAAGAATACAGCCAAGGGGAGCAAAAGGGCTTCCTAAGAGGCAAAAACAAGAAGGGGGCCATTGGTGGAAGACCGTTAAGACTGCAAAGGAACTAATCTGGGGAGCTGAGGGAGAAGGCAGGGACACTTTCTGCCTGATCTCCTGGAAGATATTTCCCACTAAAACACTGGGATTTAGGACAAGCATCTGTTTGTTTCCATACTGGCAATCACTAGTACATGAACATATTCCCTACCTCCCACCCCTTACCTCAGCCCCTTACAGAAGAGACCTATAGAGCAAAGAGAACCGTAACTTAAAACTGTACTGACCCAATGATTTGGGGAATAACTCTTCTTAGGCTTTCTGTCCCTTGCCTCCAATGCTGACATACTCAGGCATTCTAATTACCCTGTCTTTCCCCTACCTCCAGCTACAACTCCCCCACCTGCACAGGCTCCTCTTCCCACTTCCCAATCCCCACAAAAGGAACCAACAAACCCAAAGGTGCTGGGGAAGGACCAGGGATGGAGGATCGTCTGTCATTCGGCAGGAGATCACTCACAGAGAAGTCAAGCAGGGAAGACTTGAAAAATGCCCAGATTAGAAATAATTCAATAGTCCTGTGCCTACCCTCACTCCACACACAGGACTCGTGTGGAGGTCAGTGGGCTGGATGGGAGCCATCTCCCAGAGCTCAGTCTATGGCCTCTCATTAGCTGGGCCTTCCTCTCCTAAGATACTCAGGAGAAAGGATCTTGCTCTGGCAAAACATGGCCACACAAAGACTGTGAGACACAGAAAGGCAGCAACGCAATTCCAAATTGAACACTGAGAATACGACCTCTTTTTTTTTCTTTTTTCTTTTTCTTTTTTTTTTTGTCCAAAACACATGATCGGTTTTGTTCGTTTTTGTCAATAAACTTACTGCATATACAGTGTAAGGTCATGCAAGGAACACAGTGCAGACACAGCCCTGCTGGAAGGGCCAGGGCAGCTTACGTCAGAGTCAATCCAGGGGAAAAGGGAGAAAAACCAAGGGAATGTAAGAGCAAGAAAGCAGGAAACTGAAGGGTGAAATAAACACTAGAAATACTGTCAGACCCCATGGGGAAAAGGCCACACAGCATCAGGCCACATAGGGGCTCCCTGACCTCTCCCATCCACTGCTGTAATGCCCTGTTAAAGGTAAGGTCCACTGAGCCACACAAATGGCTTGGCTCTTCATAAAGGCCCAGGGGAAGCTTCTGGTGGGGAGCCAGGAGGCCAAGACGTTCCTCCAATGGGCCAAGTTCTCCCTTGTCGTTTCTGACATCCTCCGTGGCCAGCTGTGGTCAGATGTGGCCAGCTGTTTCAACATTCACATCAGCATGCAATGCTTCTCCTGACTCCAACTCTGTCAGCAGAACAGAAGGGAACCTGGGTGGGGGAGGCTGATGCACGGGAGAGGGCAGAAAGGAGAGACTCCCCCAAGGATAAGAGGGAGAGCTCACCTATACCGCAGACACCCAATCGTTACACATTTATAGCTTCAGAAGTTAAGGGGAAAAGAGAGAAAGAGAGAGAAGTGAAAGAAACAATTACCCTACCCTAACCCACCCTTCCTCAAAGTAATCTGAAATGTTTAGCTATTACATAAAGACCCATTTCAGCAAATACATGAAATCAATTTACCAAATACACAGAAGTTTGGATATCAAAAGGCATGCGGTCAAAGTAGAAGAAATTCCTAAAGGTTGCTTTTAGTATTTCTTTTTTCCCCCCAAAAGATGATCAGCTTTCCTCTCTCAGGTATTACTAAAGCAGAAACTCTCAATCTATGCTGGAAGAATGGGTTCGATGAAATCCCTATTTGAAGCAAACGGCCCCACCAAATAAACAAGAAAGGGCAAGTACCCTGGTCTAGCACCAGTGTTCTTAACACTGCTTGTTTTCCCCAAAATAAATTAAGTAAATGAATAAATAAATAAAATCAGTTTCAATTTTCACAGAAGGAAAAAAGGGGAGAGAGAACAGAAGAAGGAGAAAAGCAATTCACCAACGGAAAGGAAAGAACGCAGAAGGGAGGGATAAAGGCAGTACTTGTATTTGAAAGCCCAAAGCAAAGAATCTGACTAGTTCATGCTTGCAGCCAGATTCCCCCAGTTTCCCTTCTTTGCCATAAATGACCTTCTCTATTGGGTCAGCTGCCCTTCTCCCAAACGTGCCTCAGAAGAGAGGCAGGAACAGAAGAGGGAGTCCTGAGACCTTAGGAGAGCTGGCAAACAGGGACCTGCTCACTCTGCTAGCTAGCTAGCTACCAAGGCCTGGCATCACCATGGAACAGGCTTGATTCCCCATCTACCCATCTCTGCAAGGAGGGGTAGGCTGTGGGAATTGAGGATTAGATCCAATAGGCATCACAGCTGACAGACAAGAGTGAGCCCCTGGGAAATTGTTAGCTCCCAGGCCTGGGGCAGGGGGTGGGAGGATTGGGGGAGGGGTCCCTTCCTTCCACATTATTCTCCCTCCCAAGAGTTGGGAGCAGCTGACCCAGGCAGAGGAGTGACAATCTGGGTCCCTAGGCCTGGCTCATGCACAAAATCAAAGAGTGAAATAAAAAGCAAAACAAGGAGAGAAAAAAAGGAAAAATTAAAAGCAAACAAATAACTGTGGCCGTTTGCTCTCTGGTACATGATGGCTTGAGTTGGTTGGCAGGTTTTCTTGGCTTCTGTGAGGAGCTTGGTGGTAGTGATGATGATGATGGTGAGAATTCCAGCACATGGTAGAACCAGCAGCCACATGCCACAGATGAAGAAGGGTGGATCTCCGTGGTACAGCCAGGGAGTGCACAACCCAATCAGAACTTCAACTGAAAAACAGAAGTCGGGGGATTAAGAGGGAAGGACAAGATCAAACAAGGATGATGATGACAGGTGATATACACTTGGGACTATAGGTCATACGAGGATAGGTTTAGATCTAGAGAGGCCTTGGAGGCAATTAAGTGTAACCCTTCCCCATTTTGCAAGTGAGGAAACTGAGGCACACAGCAGTACGTAGCCAATGCAGTATTCACCCGGAGTCACACAATTCAAGCTCCCCTATTTCTGTCAAAGGTCATTCTTCTGGTGTATTACCTAAGAGGTATCCTTGACTCACCCTCACAACTAGCTGCTAAATACCACCATTCTGCCTCTACAACATCTCTTCGGTCTAACCCTTTCTCCTGCCCCACCTCTATATGGGCTAGCAAGGTGATGCAGCAGAGAGAAAGCTGACCCTGGAGTCAGGAGGACCTGAGTTCAAATCTGGCCTTAGACATTTACCAGCTATGTGACCCTGGGCAAGTCACTTAAACCTATTTGCCTCAGTTTCCTCATCTGTAAAGTGAGCTGGAGAAGGAAATGGCAAACCACTCCAGTATCTTTGCCAAGAAAACCCCAAATGGGGTCACAGAGACAGATGTGACTACTAAGCAACAACCCCTCCCATCACCTGTTGCCTGGATTACTGCCACATCCCCCTAATTGGCCCCTGCCTCCCTGCCGTATGTCCCTCCCCACTCCAGTCTATCTTCTCCACAGCTGCCAAAGTGAGTTTCCTTAAATACAGTTCTGACCAAGCTCCTCAGTATACTGAAGGGGCTCCCTACTATTTCTAGGATAAATTATAAACTCTGTTTAGTTTGAAAAGTCCTTTGCAACCTGACCTCAACCTCTCTTCCCAGCCTCATTGTCCAACCAAACTGGTATCTGTTCCTCTCACAGGCATGGCACTCCATCCTCCAAGCCTGGAATGTCCACCCTCCTCACCTCCACCCCATAAAATCCTTCTCATCTTTCAAGACCCAGCTGAAGAACCATTTTCTACTCCAGAGAGATTCCCCTGAGTGTCCCAAATGCTAGTGCCTTTCCATCCCAAATAATTTGGATTTATTTTCTTTATATTATTCTAATTATACATATATAGCATTCTAATTATACATATTGATCCCAAAGGTCTCAGTGCAGCTTTAAACTTTAATATCTAGGTGACACAGCAGGCACAGCTGGAGTCAGGAAGACCTGAGTTCAAATTTGGCCTCAGATATGGACTCGTTGTGTGACCCTGGGCAAGTCACTTAACTTCTGTTTGACTTGGTTTCTTCATCTGTAAAATGGGGATAATGATAGCATCTACCTCAAAGGATTGTTGTGAGGATCAAATGAGATAATATTTGTAAAAAAAAAAAAACAGTACAGTGCCTGGCACATCGTAGGAGCTACATAAATGCTTATTTCCTTCCCTAAAGCACTTAGCAAAGTGCCTGGCCTATACTATACTATATATATATATATAGTATAGTATATATAGTGTATATATATATACTATATATAGTAGGCACATACTTAATGCTTGTTCCCTTCTGTCCCTCCCCTAATATATAGCAGGCACATAATTAATACTTGTTCCCTCCTCTCCTTCCCTAATATATGGCAGGCACATAATTAATGCTTGTTCTCTCCTCTCCTTCCCTAATATATGGCAGGCACAAAATTAATGCTTGTTCTCTCCTCTCCTTCCCTAATATATAGCAGGAACATAATTAATGCTTGTTTTCTCCTCTCCCTTCCCTAATATGTAGTAGGCACATAATTAATGCTTGTTCCCTCCTCTATCTCCCCTAATATAT
>NW_027186372.1:34862800-34910338 GCF_028583685.1 Petaurus breviceps papuanus | reverse complement strand
AGGCACATAATTAATGCTTGTTCCCTCCTCTATCTCCCCTAATATATAGTAGGCACATAATTAATGCTTGTTCCCTCCTCTCCGTGCCCTAATAGAATATAAGTTCCTTGTGAATAGAGATTGTTTCATTCTCTGTATTTGTATCCCCATGTCTTTCTGATTCAAAGTCCAGTATTCTATGCATTAAGCCATGTTGACCCCCCAAAATAAAGAACCACAGTGAACATCTGACCAGTTTTCTTTCATATATATGGCTCTCTCTCCTCTTCCTAGAGTCTGGTAATTTCACAGAACAAATCCCCTTAATAAAAGAATTTATTCTGTACAACTTGGACTCAGTCAAAAAGCCAAACCCAAGGACCTAGAAGTCCACACGTGGCCTCAAGGCCATGGGTTCCCCACACCTGTGACACAGACCCCTAGTATAGTAACCCTACAAGATCCTGTCATTGGTCCTCTTCTCTTTCTGTGCGGTGTCTCCACTTCTCATCTCCATGCAATGGCTCCAAAGTCTCTCTTGCTCTTCCCAACCTACCTCCTGATTCTGCACCTACATCTTCAATGGCCACAGGACCCTTCCACCTGCACAGATCTGCAGCCTGGTGCCACCCGTCTCCTTCTACTTCCCTGCATGTACTGTCCATTTGGTCCAAAATGGACCACTTGCCACCTCCTATACATACCATGTACTTTCCCAACTCAAAATCTTTGCATATGCGATTCTCTAAACCTAGAATGCTGCCCCCTTCCAACCTGCTAAATTCCCTTCCAGTATTATAAAGCCCAAATGAAATGCTACTTCTTCCAGGGTAATTTCCCTAAAATTACAGTCAGTAATAACCTTTGCCTTTCAGACCTTTGCACCTGCCTAATGAAATATATAGAGTATGTCTTACTGAACTCTCTGCATATACTATGGCCATATGATAGCCTGACAGCTCTAGAAGGGCAGAGACCATATCTCATCTAATCTTCATATTTCTCAGAAAGGAACAATGATCTGTAAGTTGTAGGTACTTAATGAATGCTCCTTTGAATACATCAGGAGATGTTGCCATTCAAAGGAATTCTATAGTGTACCCTTATGCAAAGTAATACAAATAAGTTTGCTTTCATAAATTCAGCTACACTACTTAGTAGCTCTACGACCTTGAGGAAGTCACATAACCTTTTGGAGCCTCAGTTTCCTCATCTGTTAAATGGAGCTAATGACTACTTCCCTCACAAGACAACAGGTTTACATTTGTAAACCTTAAAGGACTGTAAAAATGAATGCTTCATCATTATGTGCCCAGGCAGAGCACTTTGCCAACATTAAGGCATTACATCAATGTGAGCCATTATTATTAGGTGACTTGGGAGGAGAAAAGAAGGACGGAGATGAGGGTGAAGAAGGGGGTGGGAAGGGGAGTGTACCGAAAAGACACAGAAGTGTGACCTCTGAACATGTTTTTGGAGGGAGAAAAAAGACAACAATCAGAATAGTTCTACTATAGAAAACATGTTTGAAATGTAGAACAATTAAACGTGTATTTTTAATGTCAACCGTGTAATTATTTGGGCTAAACCAACAGGATTCATAAAAGATAAGGCAAATGCCTTTTCTTTTTTAGCTGAGTTTGGGAGTATGAAGGAGTAAGGGAGGGTGGAGCATAGCTTTTATAAATGTTCTCAAATTCTAAATAGCTATGAAAATCCTAAAATCCTGTTTTAGGCTCTAAAACAGACTCTCTAACAAAGATCCCACCTGACTCTGCCACTTATCAAGTTGTATGACCTTGGACAAGTCCCTTAACCTCTCTGGTTCCTACCTTTGTAAAATAAGAGGAGCAGAATATCTAACCTCTTAATGTCCCTTCTAGTTCTGCCATTCTATGTCCTATGATCTAGAAAGAGACCAAGTATAGTGAAAGGAATACATAGGACCCTGCTCTGACAATTACTACCTGTGTGATTTCAGGCAAGTCACTTGACCCCTCTGGGCCTCAGTTTCCCTGTTTGTAAAATGAGGGAATTGAATTAATAACCCTCTCTAAAGCCCCTTCTGTCTTAAATCCTATGATCCCATGTCTGAGGCCCCTTCTATCTCTGACATTCTGTGGTCTAGGGTTCCCCTCAGTTTCCACATTTTACTCTAAGGTCCCTTCCAGTACTGCCATTCAATGTTCTGAGTTTCCTTCTGGCTCTAACATCTTTTTTTTAAATATACAAAATAGCTTCCTATGATGTAACTTGCACTTCCTGCCTCAAAGGAATAGTAAGAGCTATAGAAATGTTAGCCATTACCATGACTACAATTGTGATTATTTCCAATTAAAAATAATCTAAAGAATCATGCACTGTTTTGACAGCGATGCATCCTAACCTAATTAGAATGACTAGGTCCAGGGTAAGTGGTTCTGTATTAACAGAAGGTTGTCTACCTGGGAGATAATGCCTTAGGCTTTGCTCCAATATGCAAGCAAACCACAGCTACCCTTCAGACTCTGCCCCTGGGTAGTCTCACTATCAGGGGCAGCCTGACAGGAAGGGGAGGAAGAAAAAAGAGAAAGGGTCTCACTGTGGTAGGACTGAAGGCGCTCCGGATCTGTGGAAGTGAACAATCTGCCATTTGCCATCCCGGCGGTGCCAGATGCGGGTCTCCTCAGACTGGGCAGTGCGAGGGATGCCACCGGCGTCCACATATTGTGTGATGCGGATGTAGGCAATGCAGGCTGACTCATCACCCATCAGGTGGATGTGAGGGTTCAGGATGGTGGTATGGACAGGCTTGCTGTTTCTGGACCACACTGGAGATCAGGGAGAAGGGAGTAGGGAAGGGTGAAGAGGGAGGGGGACAAGGAATAAAAGTGGAATGGAACCGTGGAATTGTACATGAGCTGGGAAACCTCAAGTTTCTCATCATTCTTTTCCCTTCACCAGCTCCCCACAAGGTCCCCTTAACCAAGGGGACTTATCGTCTACATTAGTCCAGAGGTAGAAACTCAACCACCAGGTCCTATCTTGCCCCTCAGACATCTGGGAGCCAAGGTAAGTTTTCTAGAGGACTACATCCTTTTATTGGAGAAGTTTTGGGAAAATGAGACCACTCTCCCCAAAATGCTCTCCACGAGGTTGAGAGGGAACAAAAGGTTTAGGAGGAATTACTACTGCAGAAAAATACTTTCCAGTGTTAAAAAAAAGGTCTCTCTGCAACAGATAACGCCAGGAGCCCATCATCCCAGGCTAGTTCAGATGGCAATGTCCATATAGATCCCCACAGCTTCAAACCAAAGCATCTCACAGTTGGAAGGAACTTGAGGTGTCATCTCATTCAAACTTTGACCCAGTGCTGAAATCTGTTCTACAGAATCCTTGACAGAAAGTCATGCAGAATAAGGGTCCTTCCTTAGAGATCAGCTAGGTCAACCCCTAACATTTTTTCAGATAATGACAATAACTCCCATTTTCTTTGCATTTTAAGGTTTGCAAAGTACTTTCTTCACAATCCCATGAGATTGATAGTACAAATACTCTCCATTTTACAGAGAACGGAGTCCCTAAGAAGGAAAATTACTTGCAAAAGTTCTCATGCTAAGCATGTTGCTGAACCTAGACCCTAACCAAGAACGCTTGACTCCCAGCTCAATAATCTGCCTACACTTTGGCCTCTTGAGAACCTCAGGATTCCTGGGGTCTCCCTTCCAGGATTATAACGGAATGCTCAGGCAGATTAGTACAGAACCGTGGGGCCAAGGTTGAAAATTAATGGCCCTAGAAACCAAGTCCCAGGGTATCTCTTTGGCTTTCCACCACTGCCAGTGTGTATCCCTGTTATACAAAAGGGTTGGTTTTTATTTTCTCTCTCTTATTTTTGCACATGGCAAAAATGATCCAACTTATGGCTAAGTCAGGAAGAGTGGTTGAAACCTTCTTTGCTTTCCAGACACAGAACCTGGGAGGAGACCCCAAACTCCGACCCAAATGGAACATTTAATCAACTAGACTGTGACCAAAGGACCACAATGGAATGAAAGTTGCCTCACTCATTTCCTTCCTATGAAGAAAAGACAACATGATGGGGGTTGGGGGGGGGGGAGGTGGAGGGAGAGTAATAGAAAGATCATTAGCTCAGGAGCCAGGAAATGTGGGTTCTAATCCTGACTGCCTCTCACTGGCTGGGGGAGCTTGGGTAAATCACATCTCTTTTTCTATAAAATGTGGGTAATAATACTTACCCTCAACCACCTCACAGGGTTGTTGTCAGGAAATCAAGCAACCAACCAGCATTTATTAAGCACCTACTATGTACTAGTCAGTACTTAGCATAACTCCTGGCATATAGTAAATGCTTAATAAATGTTTATTGATTAAGTTGGTGGAAATATAAAGACAAATGTGAAACTGTCCTTGCCCTAAAGAAGCTTAGATGTTCTAAGAAAACACTTAGGACTCTCATAGCACTATGAAAATGAGCTTTTATTAGTGCTAAGTCTCCTGCTATATCACTGGGTGTCCCTGGCAAAGTCCCTTCCCCTCTCTGAGTATAAGTGTTCTCATCTATGAAAATGAGGTTGGGCTACTGATCCATTAAGGTTCCTTCCAACTCTGAGACTCCCTGAGGGCCCCTTAGGAAATCATAGCCAGGGGGAAGTTTTCAGAGCCAGTAACAGGAAAAACAGGCAAAGGCAGAAACAGTCCTGCAGAAGCCCCAGATCAGCCCCCAGGTATCATGCTACCCCTGCTGGGGGAATGCACAGGACTAACAGACATGAAGAACAGAGACCCAGCCGCATGGCACACAGACGGGGGCGGGGGACAGCAGTGTGAGCTCCTCCCCCGCTCTTGCCCAGTGAACACACCCAAACCTCCATCCCAAATGGCCAGCCGGCCTGCCTGTGAGATCAGGACCACGCTGAATGGCACCTGCGTGCCCCTGGGAGAGCGACACTTTTCTCAGGAATCCTGCCAGCCCCCTGGTCCTCCTGTAAGCCCCGAGGTCCCTGCCTCTAGCTACCCAAGGGGAGGGTGGGGGAGTGCAGTTTGCCTGGTCAGGGTTAGGAGAGGGATCCGAGATGGTACCAACCCACGTTCCGCATGGGGCTTCCTGCAGGCTTCTCGGGGTCTTGAGTTGCCCAGGGGCCCTGTCTGTCACACTGCTATTCCCAGGAGGCTGAGACACGCTGCCAGCGGGCAGGACAAGCAACGAGAGGAGACAACAGGCACCACGGAGGGGAGGAATTGCTCACGGTTTTCAAAGTAGAATCGATGGAAGTCCAGGCCTTCAACCAGGTTTCCCAGAGCCTCGGGTTCAAAAGCAGTCATCCCAGGGTCACACATCTTCCTGAGGAAAGCAAGAGCAAACAGAGACCTCCCTGGACCTCAGTTTCTTCATCTGTTGAATGGGGTTCCTGGGGCAGGTTTTGCTAGATAATATAATCCCTTAAGGTCCCTTCCATCTATTCCTGATAATCTGCGTTCTAAGATCCTCCCAGTTCTGACATTCTATATTCTGTGTTCTATGTCCTCTAGAATTCTAGCATTTTATTTTTGTATTTCATTATCCTACGAATCTAAATGGAGACCCAGAGGACCCAAGGCTCCCAAGCAAGTCGTGAGCCCTGTAAGGGTGGTCTTCCTATTTTTCTTGCCTGCCCTCTGTTGCTAAATACTGGCAGAATCTTGGGGTAGGCAGGAGATTTTGGCCCCTTGTGTGTTCACTTCAGGATACATCTTATACACTCAGATATGGAGATATCCAAGTAAATATGGATATACTCACATGAGCACCACAGGCACAAACAGGCACATTTAGGGCTTCAGTGGCCCCATGATCTGGGGAAGCAAGAAGTATCTCTGCTCACTCTTAACCTGACCCTTCTCCACAGTTTGCACATAAATTGGGACTTCCTCATTCTGTCCCTTTCCCTAGGAGGCAATGCCACAAAGCAACCACCCTAGGCTATCTCTCAGCCCTAAGGCTATGGAGATCCAAAGTCCAGCACTTGGAACATCAGCTCCTCTCCAGGGAACTTGGGCATGAGCACAAGGAAGCCCATTCAGGAATATTGATCCCCTCTTCCAGCCCTAACATTTGTCCCATATAATTGACTGTTTGTTGAATAAAACATGCAAGCAGGAAGCGTCCTGACTCCCAGGGGACAAGCCCCTTGCAGGAGAGCTTGGTAGAAGCAGAATTTGAAAAGCACCTCTTTCTCCTTCAGGTCCAAGGGCCCATTTCTCCTTTCTTACAGGGATCCTTCCAGATTCAGACTGAGAGGAGTTATCTCTGCCTTTTCCCTTATTCCCTATATCCAAGCAACTGCCAAATACTGAAGATTCTATCTCCAATAAATCTTCTCCATTTACATAACGTTAGTTCAGGCCCTCATTTCTTCCCTCTGGCCTACTGGAATAGCTTGACTGGTCTCTGCCTCCAGCCCCTGTATGCTATAATGCATTCTCAACAGGGCTGCCAAATAAATCTCCCTAGTGCTTAGTTCTAACCAGGCCCGTCCCCTGGTTGAAAACCTCCAGGGCTCCCCACAGCCTTCAGGAGAGATAACAAAGTCCTTAGCCTAGCATTTGAAGCCTTCCATAATCCGGCTCCCTTATCCACCTTTCCAGATTTATCTCACACCACATGCCTTCACATCATCTCAATTCCAAACAAACCAAAATATTTGCCAATGCCCAGCCTCCTCTTGCCTTCTCCTGACTTCATGTCATACAGGCCATCCCTGTACCTGGAATAGCCCCCATCCCCACCCCAATCTCCTCTTTTCTCTTCTCGTTGGAAACTCTCTCTCCCTCCAAGGTAGAGCTTAGGTGCTAACTCTTCCGTGAATCCTTTTTTGATTCTTCCAGCTCAAAGTGGATTTCTAATCTTATCTAGCTCTTATCTAGCTATTTGGATCCCTCTTTTGCCCTTTTTACATTCTTCTTTGCATCACACACACACATACACACACACACACACACACACACACACACACACACACACACACACACCTCTGCTATTTCCATGCCTCCTTCCAACCCACAGCAGTTTGTAAGCTCTGATGGCTTCTCATTTCATCTTTGGACCCCAGAGCCAAGCACAGTGCCTTACATAGAGTAAGGAGGTCCTTAATAAGTGTTTATTGGATTAAATGTGAGATCTCAGCTCAGAGGATAAGCTAGAACAAGGTGGAATAAGGGAGGAGTCCATTAAAAAGTAAAGATCATTCTATGACAGTGGTTCTCAAAGGGTGGTCTGTGGACCCCTGGGGTCCTGCAAAGTCAAAACTATTTTCATAATAATACTATGATGTTATTTGCCTGTTAAAATTCTTCCTTTTCGAACTATCTGTGTGAGGCTGGCTCTTCTTCACACACTTCAAGCACAACAACATATTGCAACAGACTGAATGCAGAAACAGATATGAGAATCTAGCTCTCTTCTATTAAGCTAAACATTAAAGAAATTTGGAAAAACATAAAACAAAACCTGTGAAGACTCATGCAAACTGACGCAAAGTGAAGTAACAATAGTGCACAATGATCATCTGTGAATGACCTAGCTATTCTCAGCACTACGGTGATCTGAGACAATTCTGAAGGACTTAAATGATGAAAAATGCTATCCACCTCCAGAGAACTGATGGGGAGTCTGAATGCTGATTGAAGCATAGTTTTTCTACTTTATTTTTGTCTTTTTTTTTTTGGTCTATGTTTTATTTTGCAACATGACTAATATGGAAATATGTTTTACATGACTGCATATGTATAATCTACATCAAATTGCTCACCTCCTCAAAGAGGAGATTAGGGAGTGAGGGAGAGAATTTGGAATTCAAAAATTTTTTAAATGAATGTCAAAAATTGGTTTTACATATAATTGGAAAAAAATATTAAAAATGCAAAACAATGCCACTCTTCTCACTAAATTTTGTTTTCTTTTGAAAAATAGTTATTTTTCATAGAAACGTTATTTATGTTAACATGTAATTGGTTTATTGCCATTTTAAATGAATTCAATATTTTAAACTATAAAACATGTTTCATACATTTTAAAAATAAAATAAATATTTTTAAATTGATCATGCTTTAATTTTATTAATTAATATTTTACTGTTTAATATGGTAAATGTTAATAGGTATAACACACATAAACAAAAGCTCTTCAGAGTCCTCAATAATTTTTGAGTATAAAGGGGTCCTGAGACCAAAAACTTTGAGAACTGCTGTTCCACAACATTCTCACCATTAACAGCAGCTCTGGGTGGAGAAACACTGCCATCAGAATCCCCCCCAGGGAGCATCCAGCTGCAACCCCTCTACCCGGCTACACGTATACACACACCCACGCACACACTCCCAGAGAGCCCAGGGAATTCAAGGAAGAAATAAAAACATCTTTTCCTTAGGGAAGTAAAGGATCATTTGGCAGCATAAAGGAAGAGTCTGCAGGGAATGAGAGTTAGGAAGGCTTGGGAGGGAAGGCAGAAAAGAAGCATAAATCAAGCTGCAGAGAGGAAAATTCTAACCAAGAGGGAAAGAAAACTTAAATGAGTTTAATCTAAATGCAAAAGAGGAGTTTGCATTGATCCATGCCCTCAGCAGACCTTTACAAATAAAAGTGAGGTGAATGGGGGACAGGACAGGGACTGGCCTGTGCTTTTGTGGGTTAAAGGGGGCTCCCAGGTGAGGATGCCTCTCAGTTAGTGCATGTTGAGAACTTCCTTGCAATTGATGGTCTTAGAGAGTCATCAAGAGCATAGAAAAATGGAATTGGTTTATTCAGGATCACATAGGCAGGATGAGTCAGAGAGCCCGGTATTACCTGGTTCTAAGGCTGGCTGTCTATGCATTATGCCATCCCGGGATTAAATCACTCAGCCACTTCCCTCCTCCCTTGCCCCAGATATCCAGAAGCACCCATCAGACTCACGTGTAGGACTCAAAATCCCCATTGCTTATTGCCTCGATCAGCTGTTCTGTCACCTTAATGATCTCTTGCTTCCTCACTGTAGGGCAAAGAGAAAATACAAAGAAACACAAAACACAAAGGGCGTTTGTAGCCTGACCAGGAGGAAGTATTAGCAATGGTCCCCGGATGAGCCCAAATGGTGAGCCCAAAGAACTTGGCTCTGGGCTAAATTTTTAGGAGCCTCCTCTGGGTGGAGGAAAGACAAGACCACAGGCAGGCAGGAAGGAGACTCCTCTCTCAGCCTGACAGCCCTTGTATCCTAATTGATACCCCTGCCTCCAGGCTCTACTCTCCCAATGCAGCCTAGACAGTTACCAAGACAATCTTCCTAAGGCATGTGTCTCATCAACCCCAGCCCACCTCACCCCACTCCCCCACCCCTGTTTCTTTTTCTGTCCATCCCTAGTCAGCTAATGAGCTGTAGCCCTTCCTGTCTCTTTGCTATTATCTTAGAAGAGTTCTCTGCTCATGGCTCCCCCCCACCCCAATCCACCCAAGAGAAAGATTTGCCTAAAGTACCTTAGGGGGTACTGAAGCTAGCATAGAGTAATACGTGCATATAATTTCTACCAACACTAAGGGGAAAGGACATTTCCTATTAATAGTTCACAGTTATACAGGTCTTAGAGATGGAAGGGACCTTAGGGCTTCTTAACCTGGGTCTGTGAACTTTAAAAACGTGTGCATGTATATGTGTAAGTGTATAAAACTATATTTGGGCATAACTGGTTGCCTTTGTAATCCTCCATATTTTATTTTTTGCTTTAAAAAAAGCATTCTGACTATAGGCTTTAATATATAGCCAAAGGAGTCACCAACACAAAAAAAGGGTTAAGAATCTACGATCCAGACCAGGGATGGGGAATCTTCGGCCTGAAGGCCACATGTGACCTTCTAGGTCCTCAGGTGTGGCTTGTTGACTGAGTGTTTTACAGAACAAATCCTTTTATTAAGGGGATTTGTTCTATGAAGTTTGGATTCAGCGAAAGTGCCGAACTTGAGGACCTAGAGGGCCACACATGGCCTTGAGGCCAAAGATTCCCTACCTCTGATCTAGACCAATTCCCTCACTTTACCTATCAGAAAACTGATGTCAAGAGAAGTAAATGACAGAAAGGTGAAGGATCAGAGATTATATTTGTAAAAAGTGCTTAGTACAGTGCTTGCCCATAGTAGGCATCATGTAAGTGCTTACTTAAAGGCAGCTGGTGGCCCAATGAAGAGCTCTGGACCTTGTGTTAGGAAGATTTGAATTCAAACCCAGCTTTAGACATATAACTAGGGGCGGCTAGGTGGCACAGTGAATAGAGCACCAGCCCTGGAGTCAGGAGGACCTGAGTTCAAATCTGACCTCATTAACGCAAAAACTAGCCGTGTGACCTTGGGCAAGTCACTTAACCTCAATTGCCCTCCAAAAAGCAAAAAAAAGAAAATAGACATATAACTAGCTGTGTGATCCTGGGCAAACCAAGTAACCTCTGTTAGCCTCAGTTTCCTTGGCTGTAAAATGGAGATAACAGTAGTACCTACCTTGTAAGGTTGTTGTGAGGGTCAAATGAGAAAACACTTATCAAAAACACTTAGCACAGTGCCTGGCACACAGTAGGCACCACATAAATGCTTATTCCCTTCCCTTACTCAAGTTACACAGCTAACAAGCGGAAGAGGGAAGGATCGAGCCCAGGCCTTCTGATTGCACACCATACCCTCTTCCCACTTCTCGGCAGGGCCTCCCACATACCGTGTTTCCCCGATAATAAGACCTATTCCGAAAATAAGCCCTCCCCTTACTGTGTGAGATTCCTCTAAAATAAGCCCTCCCCCGAAAATAAGCCCTATTGAGATTGCTACTGTAGTGAAGGTGATCCCCTGCACTACACGCTACATTACGGTACCCTCTGTATGCACCGCCCCCCCCCCTGTGAAACACACGCCGCGCTCCGAGCTGCATCCAATCAGAGCTGCAGCAGTGAGTGCATCGTCCTGTTCTTCCCCAGTGATTTGCTTATTGAATAAAGGTACATTTTTTTGTTCACATTTACCTGTTTATTAAAATTGCTGTCAATGTTCATTAAAATAAGCCCTCCCCTGAAAATAAGCCCTCTGGTGTTTTTCTGTCCAAAAAAATTAATAAGACAGTGTCTTATTATCGGGGAAACATGGTAGCAGTCTGCTCCCAGCAGTCCTCTGAGTCAGGACAAGAATCATTAGCTCCAGTTTACAAAGAAGGTAAGCCCAGTCGCCCAGTGTTTACACAGCTATTGTAAGAATTAGGAATGCAACCTCTTGTGCTCTTTCTGCCACCCCAAGCCTCACAGAAGTGTAGAGTGGGAAGGGACTTCAGAGACAAATACACCTGAATCCCTTCTACGTCACACCCACACAAATCATCATCGCCACTTGTCCAGAGCAAAGGGTGTAAGTCAGTCAGAAGGTAGGACCCCACTGCTCCAAGACACAATCTGAGGGTGGGATACTTGGCTCTAAATCACAGCCAGAGGATGGAGCCTGACTCTCACTCAGAAGCAGAGAAAGGGGTCCTTAGGGAATCTTAAGTGACGAAAAGGGAGAACCCAGTATGAGGAATGAAATCCCAGGAGCCAGCTGGCCCTTCGGGAAGGGTCTTAAATATCATGGCCTCAGCATTTTTCCCCATGGGGGCCTGATAGTGAGACTGAAACCCTGGGTAAAGCTCTGGGACCGGAGCTAGTGCAGGAAGATCTGCTGCCATCTCCTGCCTGCTGCCCACCATCAAGTAACTTGATTCTGGACACACACTCAAGTAGGCCAGGACCACGCCTCTTATGGGAGCACAGACTTGGGCCCCAGAGGACTACAATTATAACACAGTTCATGTTCCTACAACTCTTTCCTGCTAACAGAATACTCTCCTTAGAAAAACCCCCATGAATGTAGAAGGAAAAATTGGGTTTTATATTTTACAGATCAGGAAACTGAGGCTCAGCATGTCCATGCTCAATCTGGCTAGTTCAAGAATAAGATTCCAACTTTAATAAGAATCGCAGAATCATAAGGGGAAGAGAAGGCTTTATTAAAAACCTACTATGTGTGGGGCAGCTAGGTGGCATAGTGAATAGAGCACTGGCCCTGGAGTCAGAAGGACCTGAGTTTAAATCTGGCCTCAGACACTTGACACACTTACTAGCTGTGTGACCTTGGGCAAGTCACTTAACCCCAATTGCGTTGCCTTCCCCCCCCCTAAAAAAACCCTACTACGTGCCAGACATTATCCTAAACATTATTACAAATATTACCTTATTTGATCCTCACATCAAACTTGGGAGATAGGTGTTGTTATGATCCCAATTCTACAGTTGAGGAAACTGAGGTAGACAGCAGCTCAATGGCATGCCCAGGGTCACACAGCTAGTAAGTATCTAAGGACAGATTTGAACTCAGATCTTCCAGACTCCAGGCCTGGCAGTCTATTCACGGCACCACCTAGCTGTCTCATGTTACCACCTGGCTACCTGAAGGATAAATATACTTTCTATGACAAAATAATAATATCAGTGTTAGGCATTCACATAGTACTTTATGGTTGCAAAGGATTTTAATATATTATTTCAGTGACTTATTGGACAGAACCTGTGATTTCATGGGTATTAAGATCTATCCAGTGAGGAACTTCTCTCTACCAGAGTCGATCAATGACTGTTCTGAAGCTGATGACCTTAGAGAGTTTTACCTAAGGCATTGAGAGTAAATGACTTACCAAGGGTCACACAGCTAGTTGTATCAAACATGTCATCCTGACTCCAAGGAGCCTCACAATACCTCTGCAACATAAGTGTTACAACTAATTTTACAGATTAAACAACTGAGTCTTTAAAATGGAATTATTTGCCTGAAATCACATAGATTTGTGGAAAAACTGAACCTGGAACCCTGACCTTAAGATTCGAAATCTAGAGCTCTTTTCACTACCACACCATATGGTAATGATTCAATTAAGTGGCCATTCCATTCCCATGTACTTCTTTGGGTAGATCATTCTGTCACTGGACATCTCTAATTGACTCTTAGGTGCAGCTAAGTGGCACCATAGTGCACAGAGTGTTGAGTCTGGAGTCAAGACTCATCATCCTGAGTTCAAATCCAGACTCAGACATTTACTAGCTGTGTGATCCTGGGCAAGTCACTTAACTTTGTTTTCTCAGTTTCCTCATCTGTAAAATGAGCCAAAGAAGGAAATGGAAAACCACTCCAATATCTTTGCCAAGAAAACAGCAAATAGAGTTATGGAGAATAAAATATGACTGAAAACAACTGAATGTCAATGACAAAAAAAAAGACTCATTTTTGAACCTCAGTCTGCAAATCTGTAGCTTCCACCTACTGGTCTTAATTCTACTCATGAGTGCCAAGCAAAAATACCTATTCATTCCTCCATATGATCATTCCTCAAGCATTTATTAAGCACTTAGCTATGGGCTAGACACTGTGTTCAGTGTCTGGAGATACAAAGACAAAGGAAAACAGCCCTGCCCTCAAGAAATTTACAATTGTTGCTGTTCAGTCCTGTCTGATTCTACATGACCCCATTAGGGGTTTTCTTGGCAGAGATACTGGAGTGGTTACCTATTTCCTTCTCCAGTTCATTTTACAGATGAGGAAACTGAGGCAGACATTATTAGATGATTTGCCCAGAGTCACACAGCTAGTAAATGTCTGAAGCTGGATTTGAACTCAGGCATTCCTGACTCCAGACCTTGCATTCTATCCACTGCACCACTTACCTGTCATTACATCCTAGACTGCATTATCCTAATAACACCTACCATGTACCAAGCACTGGGCTAGAGGCTAGGGCTATAAAAACAAAGGTGAAAATCTCTACCCTCAAGGTGTTCATGCCTCCTCTGACAGAAGCAAAAATATGGAAGACAAATTGGAAAGAGGGAGCAGTCAGAGGGGTCACGTAGATGTTGTTTGAGCAGAGTTTTAAAGGAAATGAATGACTTTTTCCATGTCACAGTTAGTGTGTGTCAAAGTTGGAACTCCAGCTTAGGTTGTCCCAACTTCCACTGTCCTACCTGGCCCTTCTTTGAGCCCCATGCTATTCCCAGGTCCTCAAACCCTTCCTCTATCATCAGATGTCTTTTCAGAAGCTAAAAACCAATTAACTTTGAGCACCACAAATGTCTGCCTCAGAACCATCCTTCTGCCCAGTCCCAATGTGCAGGAGTCCATCCAGCAGCTCTTCGGAGGCCACAGGCCAGGTCCCCACTTGGTTCCTGACATTTCACATATTTGGTGATTGGCCTGGCCCCCTGGGAATGCTTCTTTTCAGAGAGAAGAAACATGAGGCATTAAGAGGTTAAGCAAGTTTCTTAAGGTCAGATAGTGAGTCAAGAGCCAAGAAGAGGCCTAAGCTCCTGGTCAGTGTATCCCCATTAGAGGCAGAGCCAGGGAACAGGAGAGCAGAAGCTGCTGTTGGGGAGAAGGGAGACCCAGGTTCAGATGCTGGTTCCTAGAGTTAGTAGATTTTTGTGACCCTGGCCAAGACACTTCACTCTGTTCATCTGTAAAATGGGGGCTGGGGGAGAGGGTCCGTCTTCAAAGGATCATGGCTCTAGTTCTTCAGGGCCCATCTAATCTCACCTGTTCATCTAGAGATGAGGAGACTGATGTTCAGATTAGTGAGACCACACAGGTAATAATGCTTATACTAGCTACCTCATGAGTTTTGGGTTTGTTTGGGTTTTTTTGTTTGTTTGTGGGTTTTTTTTTGGGGGGGGGTGTTTTTTTAAGGTAATGAAAGTTAAATAACTGGGGTTAAGTGACTTGCCCAAGGTCACACAGCTAGTAAGTATCCGATTCCACATTGGAACTCATATACTCCTGACTTCAGTTCTCATTCTCAATCCACTGTGCCACCTTAGCTGCCCCATCATGAACTTGTGAGGAAAGTCTTAGAAAGAGGAGTTACTGCTATGATTTCCCCCTCATACCTCTTTGGCCACCCCAGCTACTCCTTGGTCCAGTGTTATTATTACACGGTATCAACCATTCCAAGGGAAGATGCGTGGAGGGGACCAAGTACAAAGATTTTTTTTTTAAGTGTGTTAGTAATTTAAGAATTTCTTCACACACACAGAGAAGCCCCCACACCCATTTTGGGTTCTCTATAAAATGTGAGAAGTAATAGTCCCTTTCCTCCCTGCTCCCATCCCTCCCTCCCAGCGATGTTGAGAGTGTCAAGATCATGAATGTAAGAGCCTTTGAAGAGCTAAAAATCACTACACAAATATAAGGAAGGATGATACTCTGGGGCACTGAACTTTGTTCTTTCTGTTCTTAATAACAAGCTCTCTCCGCTCCAAAAGAAACCACATTGGCCTTTTTCCTTTGCTCGGGGACTGCCTGTGACAGCCCTTGCAAGCCTTAGGACTGGAAGGGACCCAAGAAGTCACCTATTCCAACCCCCCTTTCATTTTATAAGTGAGAAAATCATTAAACTTAAGGCAGAAACTGTCTTTTATCTTCCTTTGAATCCCCAATGCTAGGCACAGAGCTTGGCACATAGTAGGTACTTTGTAAATATTTACTGACTGATTGAAACTCAGAGAGGATCAATATTTTTCCCAAGATCATACAGGGAATAAGTTGGAATTCAAATCTAGCTCCTTCTGACTCCAAATCCCCTGGACTTTTCACTATCTAAATCTAGAAAACATTTACAAATATGTAAAATATTTATACATGTTTAAATGTAAATATGAAAAATATTTACATATAAATGTATAGAAGTATTATATTCAGGTATAGAAATACATAAAATATTTATATTTAAATATATTTATGTAGAAATATATAAAATATATAATATGTATAAATACATAACATATTTATACATAAATATTTATATAGAAGTATATAAAATAATATCATTTAATTAGTGGAAATGACATTAAAGAAGAAGAATTAACATGGAATTTTCTAGCATATCCCAAATACTTTTAAGCTTTTCTATTAGACTTAGAGATAAAACCTTCCCTTTGCATTGTATCACCCATAATTATGTGAGGCTCCTTGCAGATCAGAGCTGTCTTACTTTTCTATTTGTATCCCCAGTTCTTTGCAAACAGAAAGAGCTTAATACATGCTTCATTCATTTATTCATCCATATACTGCATTGCCTCAAGTTTCCTTGTTCTTTGCCTTGAGAAGCTAAGATCATAGAAACAGCCAAAGGAGACACACAAACAAGAGTTAACAATTAAGTGAATCCCTCCCTTCCTGCAGTGTGTCATGGTAGAGAGAACACTGACTTGGGACAAAGAGGACTCGGGTTTGAATCATGCTTCTGATGCTCTCTGTGCAACTCTGACCAAGTTACTCAGCTTCCTTGAGTCTTAGTTTCTCCATCTGTAAAATAACAGAGTTGGGCCAGATGTTCTCCAAGGTCCTTCTCACCTCTAAATCTGTGATCCTCTCAGCCCTCTATCATATTATTACATTATAATTTATATCATATATTTTAAATATAATATAACATAATATTACATAAAATAACATAATGGTATGGTATGGTATGTTGTGTTATGGTATGGTATGATATGTTATGGTATATTATGGTATGGTATAGTATATTATGGCATGGTGTCATGTTATGTCAGGTCATGTCATGTCAGCCCCCTATTGCGCTCTGATCCTGCACCACCTCCAAAAGGAAAGGCAGAGATAAGAAGTTTATAAGGGTACAGAACCCTAGTCAGGAAAGGAAGTCAGCTAGAAACCCTGAGGGTTCTTCCTCTTCTCTGCTCTGCCTTGTTCTGCCACCATTGCCAGTATCTCGCCTTGTTCGGGGTATCTTTTTTCTAGAGATGCCTAACCTCATGCCCTGGACCCCTTCTCATTCAAAGCTAGTGTCTTTTTTGGCTCTGTACCAAGTCCCAAGATTAGAACTCTCAGATTCCATCAGATAGCTACATCACCAAGGCCCCGTCCCAACTGACTGAATCATAGCTTATCTCCCTCATCAGGGAAATATTTACCAGAAGGCCTTCCTCATTTATAATGCCACACATTTAGAAACCAACACATGCGTAAAATTGTGTAGTTAGCAAAAGATCACCCAAGTTAAGATCCTAGCTCAGCTACTTACTGCCTGTGTGACCTTGGGCAAGTTACTTATATTTCCAGGCCTCAGTTTCCTCATCTGTAATAAGAGGGAGTTAGACTAGATAATCTCTAAAATGTCTTCAAGGGGCGGCTAGGTGGCACAGTGAACAGAGCACTGGCCCTGGAGTTAGGAGGACCTGAGTTAAAGTCTGGCCTCAGACACTTGACACAATTACTAGCCTTGTGACTTTGGGCAAGTCACTTAACCCCAATTGCCCTCCAAAAAAAAAAAGAAATAAATAAAAATAAAGTGTCTTCTAACTTTAAATTCTATGATCAGAGGCTTAGTCTGATGATTCTCAAAGTGCAGTCCAGGAACCCCTGGGATCCCCAAGACCTTTTCAGAGGGTATGTGAGGTCAAAACTATTTTTATAATATGTTTTAATTCCCAATACAGTAAATACCGATAGATATAATACATATAAACAAAAGCTCTTTGGTGATCCTCAACAATTTTTAGTGGTGTAAAGTCCTGAAACCGAAAGACTCCCCAAAAGGGTTTCTGAGAGACGCTGATCTAATTTAACCACTTTATCTTACAAATAAAAAAATTAAAGCCAAGAGAGGTTAAATAATTCATCCTTGGTCACATAGGTAATAATAATAGCAATAATAATAATGACTAACATTTATATAAGCCATGAAGTTTACAAAACACTTTATACACATTATTTTCTCTGGTAATGTGATAATAAGGTAGCAAGAACTGGGATTCAAACCTAGGCCTTTTCTTTTTTTTTCCCCACTAGGTTATACTGAGTCTAGCAATTCCCAACAAATAGTAAGGAGTTCCCCAGAGGAATGATCAACCCTAGGGTTTGTCTAGTAAGTCTGTGGGAGCTAGAGAAGGTGGCTCCACTTCTCCCTCGAGGCCAGTAAGTTCTCTCATACCCCTCTCTCTGCTTTAGGCAGACCTCACTGACAAGCTTGGTGTTGGCCCCAGCCCCTCAAACGGCTTCCTGGGAAGGGTGATACCCACTGTAGTATCAGTCCTGGGCCCAGGATGGAGACAAAACCAGCCAACTGTCCCAAATCTTTTTCCTAGAAAGAAGTCACCTTATCTAAAGGTTCATATGGTTAAAACTGACCACTAAGAACTGACTTCTTTCCAACTGTAATTGGTAAGACCTAGAAATGGTTCTCTTACTCTGTCCAGATAGTGACTGGGGGTAGGAGTGCAAATACCAAGATGATTTGTTATTGTTTGCAGATCTTTGATGGTTACCGGGGTTTCCCAAATGGTATCAGATTCAAGATTAGGGCTAAAGGAGGAGTGGGAAATCAGTTGTATCACCTCAACCTTCCAGACTGGCAAGCTATAAAGAAACATGGTATCACTATAAACTGTTGGAGTGTTTTGGGGAACCAAGAAAACCAATATGATGCTCCTTGGGACAAAGATAGTGATGAAGGGAGAGAGGTCACACGTTAAGACACCCTGTCTCACTTTGGTTAAGTGGTCAGAGAGTGAAAGGTCCTTGGTCTTCAGAATGGACATGGCCTGGAGCCAGAGATTAAGGGAAGAGAGAGATGAGAATGTAATCCTTGACTTCTTGGTTAGTTGATGGTGGGTGACAAACTTTAAATCATGTCCCTAGAGTGAATCTAGGAAACTGGACTTTTGGAGGGGAGTCTACTCAGTCCAGAAGGGTATCATTCTTGAATGGAAGGAGACTGACTTTCTGGGGGTTTATCCTGATTTGTCACTCAACCCCTTTCATAGAAGATCCAAACCTTTTTTTTTTTTTTTGGGGGGGGGGGGGGGCGCTCAGAAGGGACCAGAAAGGCAAGTAGATCTATAAGCTTTGGAACCATCCAGTTTGACTCAGGTCAATTTGTTTTTATGCATCTTTGATTACTTGTAATTCCACCAAAATATTTCTGTCCCTCACTCTTCTTCTTGTGCCCCTATGTGAGTGAGTGCATTGTGTATATATGTGGCAAAGGGGCAAAGGAAAGAAGATGCTAGGTGTGATAAGCATCTTATGATGGCATCAAGAGATAAATGGAGATCAGAGATAGAAAAACAGAACACAGCAAGCCTAGCCTCATCAGTTGTGGTTGTGATCAAAGAATAGTTTCTGCCTGGATGAGATCTGGAGCCTGGAAATAAAGATTAAAGAAACCTCTGGTGTCTTTTGCAGTTTTGCCCTTTCAGAATCTGTGGAATCAAACACTCCAGTCCTATGGGGCTTTCCCAATAGCAAAGGAGTTTACTTCCAAATACTTTTGTCCTGTTTTGATTACACAATCCCTCTAGGCAGACATTAACTTCAGCATACAGATTCCCATTACAAAGGGACAGACTAGACTAAATCAGACAAAGCAAGAAAAAGTCTCCCAGAAGAGAAAATGGAGTCAACGCTCCTACCTTTGGTGTCTTCATCTTCAATGGTGGTATTGGTACTCTCAGAGGACTCCTGGACAAAGAATAGGAGGGAAAAACAACAGGAAAGAAGTGAACCCCAGGCTGACCATTGAGACCTAGGAACCTGCTCAGCTGATTGCAAACATAACAGCTTCTACCAACCCTGGTCGCCAGAGAACTTGGTTGATAGTCCAAGAGGCAGATGGGCCCTGGAGGCCAGATAGAGCAGCTAAAACCCAACCTAACTTTCAAACTCAGGGAGCGATGAGGAAGAGGAGAAGGAGGAAGAGGAGGAGGAGGAGGAGGGAAGGAGGAGGCGGCAGTGGAGGAGCTGTCTATGGAGGTCTCTTATTGGGATGAATACATTGAGAATTCTAACCTCTGCCATGAGATGGGAGGAGGCTTTAGCCAGAAGAGGGTTGAGGAGTCGTGGAAAGGAGCAGAAGGACAGCATGTTGATTGTACAATTGGGGGGAAATGGTACAAATTTACAGGGGAAAAAAAGAAAGGAGGGAGAATTAGGATGAGGGAGAGAGGGAGTTGTGCAGAAGTGGGAAGGAACACATGAAACTACAGTCAGGAAAGATGCACAGTCACACAGAGCGCATTTCTGAGCCCCACACGCACCGGCTGGTTACACTGAAAGGTCTATGGAGGGGTCAAGGAAGGCCAGGACTGAGGTTGGATCTGCCCAAAGCACACTGGGCGGCTCACTCCAAAAAAGACCCCAAGTGGGGTCCCTACACTGTCACACACATGAGTCTAATCTGGGCACCACTGTATCATCATTTAGTTACTGAGTAATTCAAAAAGTTGGACTTTAGAGTAAAAGCTAAGGGCTTTGGGCTAGAGAAGTCCAGTGAGAATGATTCAAGAGAATCAGACTAGGAAATGGCCTGAGGAGTTGGACAAGGTTCATGTCAGCCACTGCCCACAGTGGGTCAATATTGGTCCTATGCTGTGAAATGTATTGTTCCAGAGCACTGTTTTGAAGGTATCAACATAAACACACAAACAACATACATGTTTGCCACACAACACACACGTACCACACACGCCCTTGGCCCCCTCTTCCCACCCGCATTCCCAGTGTGACCTCTAGGAGCAAGGAGGGAGTGCGCTGAGGCCCAGCATTACCGGCATTTGGGAAGACGGCAGACACTCACCATTAACTGAACACTGGAACTGGACTTTCTTTTCTGGAAAAACAAGGAGAAGAGATGGGACAGGAAGAGACACAGTGGCAAAACGGTAGAAAGTAGTGGGGGGAGAGAAGTAGAGTGGGGGAGGAAGGAAGCAGTGGCCCCTGGGCCAGTCTCAGGTACTTGAAAGGTGTTGAAATCTGGCACTCAGAGAAAGAGGGTAGTGCCCAAGGTGTGGCATGCTCATGAGCCTAGGGACACTTCCCCCCCACTTACCATAACTCTGAGGACCAGCCAGATCTGGAGCACTGCCTAACTCTGCTGCGCCCTGTCATCCAAATCCTTCTAACTGCTTGGGTCTTACCCTTCAGATCTTCCAAATCCCAGCACAGCTCCTGAGCCAGAGCTAACCCACCAAGCTGAGCTTTGGTGAGAGAGAGGGTCTGGTGCCCTGGATGCCAGTCACCCCTCAGCAGCCAGGTCAAGACTGCCACAACTAGGGAATTAGACTCCAAGAGTTGAGAAGTGGGGTTCTCTGATATCACCGCCCTGGGGCTTATCAGAAAAGACCCTCAACTGCTAGTATTCTCCGGGCTTAGCCTTCCAGAAACAGGGGCAGGTCAGGCCTCCGTGAAGTCTCAGAAGACTGGGATAAACTGGTTCAGATACCAGTGTCAAAGACAACTCCAAAGTCTCTGAGAACAGCCGTTAAGTGCCTCTCTGTATGGTGCTCTACCATCTAGCACTAATTCTAAATCAAGTTTGATCTATTACTTTTTTTTCTGACATCTTACAAATCTGCAAAGAGCAGAGGTCAACCCTATTTTACAGATAGAGACACTGGAGCCTAGAAGAGTTACATGACCTGCCCAAGGTCATACAATGACTGCTATAGCCAAGATTCAAATTTGGCTCTGACCTATTCCATCTCTCTTAGGCATCTGGGCTCTTTTCTTTCCCAATCTGAACACTGAAGTGGGAAGGGAATGGGAAGAGGAAGGAGAGGGAAGTAGAGTGGGAGGAAAAGGAAGCAAGGTAGGAAGATGGAGGAAGAGAAAGCACGGCTCCAAATGATTGTCTCTTTCTCTGACTCCTACACCAGAGTTCCAGGCATGGACAAAGTCCGTGTGTGCCCGGGTGAGGCGGGACCAAGATGTCTCAAAAAGCTAAACAGGGATACCAGTGAGCCACAATGTCACTGATGGCCCATGGCGTGCTCCCATGATGGCGGGGTGAGTAAGGCCTTAGAGGCCACACTCAGGAGCCCAGTTGTTTGGCTCTCACCCCCTCCAGGGCCACCACAGCCTTCTTCTCTAAGACTCTCCACTGAAGGGAGTCTAGCCTCCTGTGCCTGCCTGCCCCTTCACCAAGAGCCTTTCTGGCCCAGTCTCCCCTTCCACGGCCATGGTCCCCTAGGACGTCTCCATGCCATGATAAGAGCCAGTGGACAGTGGGAGCCAGATGGCCTCTGGCAGGGGTCAGAGTCCAGTAGCTGTTCTGTCTTCAGCTATAACCCAAAAAGACAGTGGGGCTGAGAGACTCGGCTCCGCTCACTTAGGTCTGTCACGTGGGGCAGACGTTTTAGACAGAAAACATGATGCAAACACAGAGCAGCGACTGTACTTGGTTCTGGACGCACAGTAACAGGATGGGACACGGCGGGCGGGGGTGGGGAGTGAGCGCACTTATCACAACAGGACAGGATGGGACACCACATGTTGGGGCAGTGAATGGCTTTGGTAGCCTCTGAGAGGTGGAAGGGGTGGGGGTAAAGAGGAGAGGGGTCTCTTTTCCCCCTCCCTCATTATATATGTAGGAAGGAGGATCTGGGGGCTGGGGTGGGCAGGAATCAGGGGACTCAGTCCCTCTGCCTAGATGAGCACAGGGCATAGAGATGAGAGGTTTCCTGAATAGCCCCTAAGACGTTGCCTCTTTGATGGGGATGGGAAGGGAAGAGAGGGGAAGGGCATGACTGTATCTACCTGATGTGCCAAATCCAGTGTATAACCCTTTGGAGATCTGTCTATTAAGAAATAAAAGCCAGTACATGCTGGCTGCCCAAAACCTGCCTCCCTCTTATTCAGGAGATGGTTTTCATCAGAGATTCTCATTCAAGGAAGGGAAGGCTAGGCTTGCCCATCCTCAGGATTTTGATGACTGGCAATAGCAACTTGAGCATTCCTGGTCAGAGCTTGTGTCCTTCCCCCACCCCATTCCTGCCTCCCTCCTGAGGCTGCCAGAGGAGAGGGTGGTGAGGCAGCCTCAGTGGGTTGGGAGAGGACCTCCCAGGGTTGTCCCAGCCAAGCCTTCCCTTGACTAAACGCAATGGCATAGTACCCCAGGATGTTGGCCCTCTTTTACCTCCCTGCCAGTCTAGGAGACTGAGGATATCCTAGGAGTCTAGGATAAGATGATCTCCTTAGGCTCTGCTGGGGGGAAAGGGAATGGGTAGCATTTTGGTCCACATAGGCAATGCCAGCTCTGCTGCCCACAGAAGGCAGACTCAGAGTCTGGGTCCAACTACTGCCTCTCCAACACTGAGGCTCCTTTGTCTCTTGCTTCTCCATCTCTCTGGCCTCACACACTGAGGATCCAACTTCAAAGCCAATTTGCAAAAGTGTGGCCTCAGCCCTCAGGGGTGCAGGCCATGCCAGAGATTTGGTGGGGGATGGTCTTAGGGATGAATCACTGCTCCACCCACCCAGCAGAATTCCTTTTCATTCCTCAGACTGAAGCACCTTTATCCCAACAGCACAGGACTTACAACCCAATTGACCATGCAGGAGCCTTAGTCCCCTCTCAATCCCTAAAGCAACTCCCCAGAACCTGCCCCAAAGTCCATCAAACCCCATTAGAACTTTCTACCCTATCTCTGCCACCTTCAGAATACAGACTACTAGGGAATTTAGCCTTGGCCAACAATTCCAATTCAAGGCCACCTCAACACTAGGCTTTTTCCCAGGAGGTCTATCACCCCCAACTCAGCAGAAAAGACACCAGCAACCAAAGAGGACCACCAGGCATCCAAAGTCCGTAACCCCTACCATGTGGGTATCTCAACATAGTCAACTCTCAATTTCCCAAGTAAATGATGAGAAGTTATGGCAGAAAAAAATTTAAAACCATCCAGAGTCATTTCTAATTGACTCTATAGAGTACAATATACATTTTTGTTTGTGTTGTGAGAAGAAGCTTTTTCATCTTATTAATTAAATTTGACTCAGGCCAATAATAAAATTAATCTGGGTTTCTGGCACTGGCTCTGAACAATGAGTTGAGAGTCAGCTGGATAACCCAGAAAGGCCAGCAATCTAACACTAGAAGCATGACAGACTAATCCACTTAGTTTGGATTATAATAGACTTCCTGAAATTCCAGTGTCACTCACTTTAACATCCCATTATGGCATAAAGCCCATTTGCTGGGGGAGCTAAGTGTGATAGGATGACAAGGCCTATCCAGGAACAGTAACCTTGTGGTGGAAGAGAGCCAAGGACAGGATGGAACCAGTATGTTTCCTAGAGGCACAAGCACCACTCACCAAAGAGAAGAGGGAGAGGATAGTGGAGAAAAGGGACAAAGTGAAGATAAAGAAGTGTCATTGGGTGACTGGCCCTCAGCATGGTATGAGCGTAAGGGTGGAGGAGAAAGGCAACTTAGGTCCATTTTTCAAAAATAGAAGGTCAAGCCCTCTTTTACTTGGGGAGGGGACAGATATTCTTCAGTTTGGTTCCCTTAGACCTTGGAACTCTTTGGGAGAGATATGATGGGCAGGGGATATAATCATTCATCAGGTAGCATCCCAATAGGCCACTGAATATGCCTTTGGGGAAAAAAAAACCAGGAAGAACTTTATCAGTCATTTGGGTCCTGAATATCCTACATTCCTGATAAGTCCTTGCTTAGTGGGGCCAGAGACTTATTCACTCCAAATAGCCCTAAAGGAAATAGAAGGACATCATTAGCTACTTCAGTGGACTTTGGGGGTAGGTGTGGAGGCCAAAGCCTCCATGTTCATCCTGATATATGTGGGGGTTTCCTCCCAGTGACCAAGGCTCATGGACACCTACAAGCTTCTATGGGAAAGTTTTTATTATCCTTCTTAATTCCTGAACACTCATCCTCTTGTTTTCCATCACTCTGGTCACTCAGAGGGATTTAAACCCTTTTCCTTTTATTCTTGACTTATTCTTTCTCCCCCATATTCAAACTTTCCTTTGTCAACTTTTCCCCTTATATCTCCCTGACTTCTGCTCTCAACCATCCCCATGCCCTTGCAGAAGAAAATCAGTGCCTTGAGAGAGGGCATCCAATGGTGAGATGGGGAAGAAGAGAGGTCATTATCCCAAGGTACCCATTTCTTAAGAGACAATCAATGTGACTTCATTCCCACCAATAGTCAGGATGCCCCCAACACTGGTGCTGCCCCAGATGGTTAACCTTACAAATATCACAGGACCTCCAGAGCAACTGGAGTCCCACCCCCTCCTTAACACACTCACACACACACACACACACACACACACACACACACACAGAGTGTGAACTCTGTTATCATAGCATCATGATTCAGAATTGGTAGTAACCTTAAAAATAAAAACCATTTACTCCATCCCCCTCATTTTAGAGATGAGGGAACTGAAGGCCAGAGAAATTAAGGAAACTGCCCACATTCTTAGGTAGTATGTAACAGTTGGGATTCGAACCCAGGTCCCCTCTGGCTCCAAATCTTGTGTTCTTTTCCACCACACCTGAGGCCCTTTCAGGCGTCAAGGGGAGCTTACCTTCACACCATCATTCTTCTTGTTGCCCCCGCTCTTCCCTCCTGTGATGGAGACAAAGTAGAGTGTTATAAGGACAAGACAGGGCACTAGGGCCCATAGTGTGAGAAGAAGCAACATCAGAGGGCAGCAAGGAGGGGGGTGAGAGGCTAGGGGAGAGGCACACGAGGCAGGCTGGATCCAGAATCCTCAGGAAAAACACCCTCCTATTCTTCTTCCTTCTTTTCCCAGCACCGGCGTTGGCCCCCTGGGGGAAGGGGGAGTTTCCCCTCTCTGTGGGCCACCGGATACTGGGGCACTTCAAAGAAAGAGAACTCCTCCCCCAAGGGTCCTGGACACCACACTGCCACAGGGGTCCCCGGTCAGCTTTGGGGGATTTCCTCTGAGCCCCATTCAGTCCGAAAGCTAATCCCAGAGTCTCAAACTCCTGGGACAGTGGTGGTTTGTACTCTCTCCCTGCCTCTGCCCCCTCTCTAATTTTAGCCCCATGCTGCCTTGGTCATGTGTCACCCGATCCGCCTCACTAGACAGCTGCAGGCCCCATTTTGGCAATGAGAAGAAGCAGATGCCCACCCACTGTTGAGGCCCTAGCCCAGGCCCCCCTCCCGGGGCCAGACTGGTGCCTTCTAGGCTATAGTAGCCCCTCCCTACTCTCTCAGCTCCGGAAAGCATGCCCAGGCTGGGTGTTGGTTCCCTAGGCACCAGCCGGAAAGGAGATAAACAGCTGCCCTGGGACTCCTGTTCCAATGAAAATTCCCAGAGGCCTCTGCCTTTCTGTCATCTCCTCAACACACACACACACACACACACACACACACACACACCCCTCCTGGATGGAGTGCTTCTATTTGGATAACAGTCAGAAAATGCCCCAGAATACTCATCCCAGCCTGACATTCTAACTGAACTTTTCTCCTGGGCACCAGAGAGGAGAGAGTAAGAGGGAGAAGTGAGCCCAAAAGAGTCAGGAGTTTAATCCTGACTCCCCAAAACTGCTTTAAGGAAACATGGTGAGCCTAGCGGAGTGAATGTCTTCTCTCTCTACCTCCCTTGGCCAATACTCAACCCCACCCAAGCTCTACCTACAGTGACTGCTGCAGTCTTAACTATAAACATTAGGCCCTGCCCTCTGGCTCCCCTAACCTGCGGGTACTCTGTGCACACTGTCCCATCTCAGAGGCTCTCTGGGACCTAAGAACTCCATAAGGTTTCTGCTCCTGGCACACTTTTTTTAATTGCATGTCCATGATGCCTTGGGTCCTGGAATAAGAGGCACCAATTCATTCCTCATTTTGGCATTGTACTTTGTCGTTCCCAAACCCTCACATCCATTATCCTACTCAGTCCTCACAACTCTGTAATATAAGCAGTGCAGGGATTACTATGCCCATTGCATGGACGAAGAAAGTGAGGCTCAGTGAGGGAAAGTTACTTGCCTAATGTCAAGGGTTTATTAAGTGCCATAGGAAGGAAGAGACCCCTGGATTACCATCTCTTTGCATTGCACTGCTCAACCACCATTGTCTCAGTTACTGTCAGTGTCTTGTTTTCTTGGTCTCTCTCAGGAGACACAAATACAGTCTTCTTTAGCAGGGAAGGTGTTTCCTGATCATTTTCCTGGTCCTTAAAGCCCTGCTTAGGGTCTCTAATAATTTCCTTATGCATGTGCAAGGAGCTCCCAAGGAGTTCTCTAGTTAGCAGCCTGGCGAAGACAGAAGAAGCGAACAGGATGGTGAACAAATAATAGAATTTTATATTTAGTGCTGGGAAAGCTCATAGATTCACAGACTCAGAGACTTAGAGCTGGGAGGCACCTTAGAGGTCATCTTGTCCCAATGCCTTTGTCTTAAAGACGACAAAAGTCAAACTCAAAGAGGTTAGTTAGGTAGATTGTCCAAGGTCACCTGGGTATAAGTGGAAGAGCAAGGGTGTGACCCAAGCCCTCTGACTCTGCATCCAGGACTCCTTCCCTGTGCTACATTGCCTAGCTCACTGGAGATAAGCATTACATCCACCTTTCATTAACAGCTTGAGCACTATGCCATATCCATGCTATGCAAAGGCAAGACAGTGTGTGGCTGGGTCTGTTGGGTCTGAGAATGGTTCCCCTACCAAGTGGGGCTCCAGCTGCTGCCCATGGTGGATCTATGTTTTCTGGGAGTAGGAAAATGGGATGAACCTTCAGTATCCTTGCCTGAGTTTAGATGGGACAGCTGAATTCACAAAGCAATGTGGAATCACCCCAAAGATCCCCTCTCCTGCTTTGGTGTGAACTTACCATCTCCACTCAGCTTCCCTGTCAGTCCTCCCAAACCCCTGACATCAGCAACCAGACTCTGGCAGCTCTGTCACTCACCCATGTGCCTTCAGACAAGGGTCACTTGGTAAATTCAAGTTCCCTCCCCCTCAATGCTGCCTAGTAACCTCAGATATTGCTATGCAACAATTGGGTACTTCTCACACACCCCTCACAGGAAGCCCCTGGTGTGTCTGCAGGCATCTCTCACCACCCACTTTTCTCCTCTTGGTCATCCTCTACTGGAACTGGGGAAAGTGCTAATATAGGCTTTGCCAGCCTCCCTCTGTGAGGTTGTCTCTAATGTCAGGGCTGCTGCTACCTCTACCCCCAGCCCAAGCACCATTCTCACAAATGGCACAGTGAAGAATGATCAAAAGAATATTTTATGTTCCTAGAGTCCTTTAGAGTTTATGAAGTACTTTCCTCTTAACAGCCTTGTATTATTATCCCCATTTTACAGATGAGGAAAGTAAGACTCTCAGAGGTTTAAATGGCTCACCCAAGGTCAACCAACTCATTAAGTGCCAGAGTTAGAATTTAAGCCCAGGTCATCCCTCCCCGAATACAAGTCTGTAGCTCCAGCCAATGGGGCACCTTGTTTAGAGAAACATCTGTCAAGTCCATTGGGATTTTTCAGCACTTGGTCAGCACCTCATGTTCCTCTTCCCCCTCCACCCACCCCTCAGCTGTCACCCCAAGTCTTGGCAAAGGACTAGCTGCCTCCGTGTATGTGTATGATGAGCAGGCAGTGATGGCAGTGGGTGGGGGCCAGAAAATAAATTCTCTGTATTCCCTGGGCAGAGGGAGCAGGAGTATTTTCACCTCTGAACTCCCCTGCTTTCTTAGAGCACCATGGAGACAGAACCCTGCAATCCCAATGCTGAGTTGTGTATGTCAGATCCTGAAGACCAAAGGGTCCCACCACCTACCAGAGAAGTTCCTGGTGGCCAGCATGGTGGTAAGGATAGCTCCCTGAAACAGACAAAAATAGAACAGCCAGAGGGGTGAGGGTGGGAAGAAAGACAAGGGAAGAAAGGGGGAAGGAGGGAGGGATAAGAAAATGTGGAGAGTGGGTAGAGAGAGAGATTGTTGTATTCAGAGACCAAGCTTCCCTTTCTCCCCCATCCCTTTGTCCATCTGTCCTCAGCACTCCCAAAGAAAAAGTGATTGGCTGGGAAGGGTGTTAGGTGGGCACGACTCCAGGGACAAGATTGCATTGGACAAGAGTATTAATAGGCAGCTCCAGCCTGAGCCAGGGTTGCTGGCTAGATTCCAGGAGGCCTGCCAACTAGGTCTCCAAAAGGCCATGTAAATCTCCTGCCTGAGTCAGGTAGGTGATCACTTTCTCAACCCTCCTTCCTCTTTCTACCCCTGCCCCCAATCTGAGTTAACCCTGCCCCTTTAGGGCATTCAATGCTCTCTCTCCTACCAGCCTACTATCCCACTAACGAATTCCAAGCCTTCAGAAATGTTCTCCATCTCCTCAAATTCCACATCTGTAAAACAGAGGGAATGAAAGAAGTGATTTCTAAGGCCCTCTCCAGTTCTGATATCATTTTATATGATAAGATTTCTGGCTTCTGCTTCTATTTCTAAGGTCCCTTTGGGGCTCAAAAATCCTCAAGTCAGGGGGGAATCCCCTTGGTCCGGATCTCCTCCTGGGATTTCACCAACCCTTTGGTGCCAACATGCCTTAATAAATACAGTTTTTCCTTCTGCCCCTTGCCACCCCCACCCCTCCCATTATGGGCGGATGACAGGCTCTTGGGAACAATGCACACTGGCAGGGAAGGAGATTAACAGTGAGCTCAGCACATCTAAAATAAATCATGCCTCAGCTCCATGTAATCCTGAGGGCTCATAGGTCCATTTAACTGGATAGGAAGCAGTTTTCACTCCTGTTCCTGCACAGCCCATAGTACGTTAAGGGGTGCAGTGTATTCAGGAGTTATTCTGAACTATTTGGGCAATAATAAGACTTTTTTTGGGTCCAGACTTATGATTTCATCAGCATAGAGAATTCCAAGTGAAGAAAGTCTCTTTACAGATATAATTGGCACCTGTTTTGCACTGTATAGTCTTAGAGAATCTTCTGGGATGCTAGAAGATTAACCTGTATATGTCAAAGTCAGCACTTGAACTCAGGTCTTTCTGATCATGTTGCCTCTCAGTAATAATGATACTCTAAAATGATAGCCCATTTCTATAGCATTTTAGAGTTTAATAACTCATAAGTGCATCACCTTTTTAAGGTTTACAAAGTACTTTCCTCATCATAATCCTGGGATAGTATTATTTTTTCCATTTTTGAGATGAGGAAAGTGACTTGTCCATGGTCACATAATTACAGGATCTGAGATTTAGTTAAAAGAGACTTTAGAGTTCATCCTCTAACTCCTCTATTCTCTAGATAGAGAAACTGAGGCCCAGAGAGGTTAAATGAATTAGTCACAGAGAGCTAGTCAGTGCCTAAGGCAGGATTCAAACCTTTGTCTTCCCAACTATTAAGTCCCACTACCCCAAGACTCCAAGTCTAATGCTAGATTTTCCCAGGGTGGCCCCTACATCTGCCCTGCTTCCTATTGGGGAAGTCAGGGGGAGAGGTAGGCTTCTTCACAGTGAACAGCCACAACTCTCCAGGCACTCACTGGCTGCCATCATGATTCTCTCTAACTCTCTCGAGTGTGGCCCCCCTGTTGCTCGTGGCCTAGGCAAGGTCTGAAAATCTCCCAGTTCCCCAGGCGGCTCCCACCTGACTTTATCCACTATTCCCCCTGGCGGAAATGTGGACCAGTCCAGAGTCCAGTAGTCTCAGAGAGGGAACCAGGCCAAAGGGTTACCTTTAGTTTCCTCCTTGCATTGAATTTCTTCAAGCAGTCCACGGTCTCCTGTCTGTGCATGCAGGAGGCCACTGTAGATCGGTGCTGGCAAAAGAAGAGGGAAAAGAACATGAGTAGGAAGGAGGGAGTGAGAGGGGGCTATGTGGGACTTTTATCTAAGGGACAGTTTCAGTTTCCAAACTTGGGGGTGGGGGGTGCTTCCCTTTTTAAAATAGGCAAATAGGAGCGAAGATGTGATGCTGCAAGGGCAAGCCTATCAAAGTCCAGCCAGTCTAAATCCCTATCAATGGAAGCTCACTTTATAAGGAGTCTTTGTGGGATGGAGACAGTAGAAAAGATGGAGCTATATGGGGAGTGGGGGGGAGGGCTTCTCTCATTTTTTTACATTTTTCTCTTATTTCTATAATGTTTTATAGTTTACAGAGTTTACAAAGCATTTTCCTCACAGCAACATTATCAGGTAAGCAATGCAAATATTATTATGCCGATTTATAGATAAGGAAACTGGGCTTCAAGAAGGTTAAATAATCTGCCTACAGTCACACAGCCAGTAAATGGTAGACCCAGAAGTTGAACTCAGATCTCCAAACATCAAACCCAGTGTTCTTTCCAGTACCATGTGGATAGAGAACTGGATGAGGAGTCAGGAAGATTTGAGTTCAAATCCTGCCTCAGACACTTACTAGTTGTGGGACCCTGGGCAGATCACTTAACCTCTGTTTGCCTCAGTTTCCTCAACTGTCAAATAGGGATAATAATAGCACCTACCTCTCCAAGTTGAAAGGATCAAATTAGATAATACTTTTTTGGGGGAGGTTTTTTTTTTTTGCTTTTTGAAGGGGGGAAGGTAGGGCAATTGGGGTTAAGTGACTTGCCCAAGGTTACACAGCTAGTTTTGGTATTAAGTGTCTGAGGCCAGATTTGAACTCAGGTCCTCCTGACTCCAGGGCCAGCGCTCTATTCACTGCACCACCTAGCTGCCCCCAAATTAGATAAACTTGTAAAGCGCTCTGCCAGTGCCCAATACATATATGAATGTTCCCTATCGTCATTAGCTATTATGTCCAACAAGTCTTTTCTGGGACGGGGGCAGGGGTCCTTGTTTGCCAAGGAAAATTACACAGCTTCCTAAACCCTCAGACTCATGGGCAGCGAGCATGCTGAATGTTCTTTGGTCCCTTGAGAAACAAACCACCCTTGGCCATGTGATCTGAAGCCCTCAAGTCACACCCCAACCCCAGCTGCCCAAAACCCACTCCAGGTATTACTCACAGAGATCCAGGGGTGCTTGAGGGCTTCAGCAGCTGTGATGCGCTTGGAGGGGTTGATGGTGAGCATTTTATTAATCAGGTCCTTCGCTTCTGGGGTAACCGTGTCCCATTCCGGGGATGGAAACTGAAAGGGGCAAATGGGCCAGGTTTGGCTAGCCTGCCATAGGCCGCCCCCTGCAATCAGAACCACTCCTGCCTGGCAGGGGAGCAGGCATGGGAGAGTCATGCCCCAGAGACCCTTCTTGTTTGGGTCTACCAGAGATACAAGCAGTGGCCCCTTGGAGACCTCAGCCTATCTGAGCAACATCAGAATTCCAGCTGTCTCTGAGATAGCTCCCGGTGCCAATGGGAAAGAGGAATTGGGATTAAGGTATTTCCTCTGTACATGGCACGCTGACCTCTGGAGCCAGAGTTTAATAACTGGCATTTACAGTCTGGCATCTGTCTAGCTGAAGGTGATCAGAACTGTGAGGAAATACAAAAAAGAATGTCACAGATTAATTGAAAGACCTGGGAATGTTCAGCTAAGAAAAAATTTGAGAATGACAGTCTTCAACATCATTGTCTGTGACTTGGATGGATGCACAGATAATAGAATCAGGATATTGTTATAATAATAATAATAGCTCACAATCCTATAGCGTTAAAAACATCCAAAAATGTCTAGAACAATGGGCCGAATCAAATAATATGAAACTGAAGAGAAGTAAATATAAAATCATACATTTGAGTACATAAAATAAAAAGTACAAGATGAAAGGGATATACATAGACCTAGAAGTTTTTGTGGACCACAAACTCACTATGATTCAGTGGTACATGATGACTGCCCAAATAACTAATGGGATCTTGGACTGTGGGAATTCTATTTCATTCCATTCAATTCAATAAATATGCTTCAGTTGCCTGCTATGAGTAAGGGACGAGAAGACCAGCGTCCAGACCAGGGAAGGTGATGGCCCCGCTGCACTGTGCCCTGGTTAGACTGCATCCTGAGCACTGTGAAGCATCACACACATGTCTGGACCCTGAGAAAGATACGTGAACCATATCACACACTGAAGGAACAAGGGCTATTTAGAATGAAAAAGAGAAGATGTAGGGGGGACATGATAGCTGTCTTCACATACTCAAAGGGCTATCAAGAGGATGAAGGATTCAGTTTTGTTCTATGTGACTCCTTTCCTCTCAACATACAAGGAAGAACTTTCTCAGAAATCAATTTGCCTAATAATGGAATGCGCTGCCTTCTGAGGAAGGGGATTCTCCATCCCTGGAGCTGTTCAATCAGAAGAGAGATAACTAAGTGCAAGGTTTATCACTGAAGGTTTCCCACATGAGGCAAGGGGTTGGACAACTTGATTCCTGTGGCCCCTTGTTGCTGTTCAGTCATTTTTTTTCAGTTCTGTCCAACTCTGTATGACCCCATTTGGGGTTTTCTTGGCAAAGCTACTAGAGTGGTTTGCCATTTCCAGCTCATTTTACAGATGAGGAAACTGAGGCAAACAGGGTTAAAAGACTTGCCCGTGGGGTGGCTAGGTGGCACAGTGAATAGAGCACTGGCTCTGGAGTCAGGAGGACCTGAGTTCAAATCTGATCTCAGACACTTGACACACTTACTAACGGTGTGACTTTGGGCAAGTCACAATTTCAATTGACCTCCAAAAAAGAAAAAAAAATACTTGCCCGAGGGTCACACTGCTACAAAGTGTCTGAAGTTGATTTTCCTGACTCCATGCCCAGCACTCTATCCACTTCACTACCTAGCTTCCCCAAATGTCTCCTTAGAAGAATAAAATTCAGTGAATCTACAATCTGGGTTTTGGTCCTGGCTCTTACACTGACTCGGTTTTGCTACCATAGACAAGCTATTTATCCTTTCTGTGTCTGTTTTCTCATCTTAAAAATGAGCTTATTCTAGATGATCTCATGGAATCACAGAATTTTCAGAACTGAAAGTCAGCAAGTCAAGTCAATAAGCACTTAATAAGAGCCTGCTCTGTGCAAGGCACAATGCTAAGTGAAGTGGATACAAAGGAAGGTAAAGTCAGCATCTGTTTTCAAGGAGATAACAGTGTAATGGGAGACACAACATGCAAACAGCCATCTACAAGCAAGATGGACACAGGAGAGATTGGAGGCAGTCAGCAGGGGGCAGGCACTGGTCCTGAAGGGGATCAGGAAAGGATCGTGTAGAAAATAGGATTTTAAGTGAAACTTGAAGGAATCCAGGCTTAAGCCAGGAAGGAGGCAGAGATGAGGAGGGAAAGCACTCCAGGAATAGGGAACAGCCACTGAAAATGCCCAGTCAGGAGATGGAGAGTCATGTTTGAGGAACAAAAGACGCCAGCATCACTTGATCAGAGAGTACACAGAGAGGCTGTAGTGTGGTGTGTCCTTCATTCTTGAAGAGGGTCATGACAACAGGGAGGTGATGACAGGACTTGCAACTGAATTCGATTTGAGTGAGGGAGGGCTGTGCAAAATCACCAGCCTCACTTTCTCCTCCAGAGCCATCTGAGTCCAGTGACCAGATATCGAGTGGATAATTGGAGATGGCCCAGGGATGCAGGGGTAGACCTTGGCTCTTTTAAACTAAGGTCTTTTCAAGTTCTCATTTTGAGTGAGGCAGTGCCCATTCAGTGAATAACCTCTTTAAGAAGTGTCAAGGGAAGGCCCCTTTAATACATTTTTTAAAACTCAGAGTAAGGTGTAGGAGGGGGCCAGGAACATCAAATAGAATATTATATTTGATTCTGGAGGTGATAGGAAGCCATAGAGTTTGTTGAATTGGGGAGGGGGAGATCAGGTGGAGTGACACACAACCAGTATGTATCAGGGATGGAACCCAAATTTCCTTAACTTTGAAACTGGGTCTCTATCCATTACACCACCCTGCCACTCAGGAGAGATCATAATGATAAGAGCTCACATTTCTACTGGCAGGCACTAGCTTTACAACTTCCAAAGTGCGTTTCCAGTAGAGTATAGGCTTCCTGAGAGCAGAGATGGCTTTACTTTTGTCTTTTTCCCTCCAGTGCATGACCCATAATAAGCAATGAATAAATTCTTACTGGATTGAACTGATGTGAATATCTCTGGAATAGTACAGGTGTGGTTATCTCCATTTTACAGGAGGAAACTGAGACTCACAGAAGGTAATTGCCTGGCCAGAACTTGCATGTAAATAAATGTCCAAGATATGCACTAAATTCAAGGTTTTTGTCACCAAGCCCAGGACTCTTACACTATGCCCCCCCCAAATTAATTACATATGACAACAACAACATCAAAAACCTTTTTGTATGAAGCCCTGAGGGCCCAGAATTTTCATATTTTGAAGATTATTATATTTTGGAAGATTATTGAAGACACCATCCTAAAATCAAAGGATCTCAAAGGTAGTTTACTCTGACCCATTACTGAGAAAAGGAGTCTGTCTATAATCACCTGAGCAGTGACTGACAAGCCTTTGAGCTGATGACTTCCTAGAGTATTCTGTTTCACTTTGGAAGATCTCTAATTATTAGAAAGCTTTTCTTTACATCAGATCTAATCTGATCTAATCTCTTTACATCTTCCACCCCATTACTCTAAATTCTACCCTCTGGAGGCAGCATCCAATCCTTCTTCTATGTAACAGTCCATCAGATATTTGAAAGCAATTATCATTTCCCAAGGAACAGCTAGGTGGTGTAGTGAATAGGATGTTGGCCTTAGAGTCAGGAGGACCTGAGTTCAAGTCCAGCCTCAGGCACTTACTAGCTATGTGACCCTGGGCAAGTCATTTAACCCTGTTTCCTCATCTGTAAAATGAGCTGGAGAAGGAAATGGCAAACCACTCTAGTACTTTTTACAAGAAAACCCCAAATGGGGTCATGAAGAGTCAGACACAACTAATCAACTAAACAATTACACCATGCCCCATCACTCCCAATTGGTCCCCAAGTCTTCTCTTTTCCAGACTAAAAGTCCCAAGTTCCATCAAATAATCCTCAAGTGACATAAACTAAAACCCCTTCACCATCCCAGAGGTCTGTCATTGGAGCTTATCAAACTGGGGTAGGGGAGCTTAGAGAAAAGAGAAATTTCTAGAATGCTCTCTGGATAATATCTAGTTCATCTCTAATATTCTCTTAATTTCTAAATCCTATGATATTATGGCTAAATGGTCTCTAAGTTCCCATAATCAAGAATGTCATTGCTAAATCTTGACCTAGGTTGATGACAAATGTGTGTGTGTGTGTGTACATAGGAAGGAAATTAAAGTCCCCTTTGTGTTTCATTGGATCTGTACAATGGAATCTACAAGCAGCTAGGAAGGTTGATATAGCAATCAATCAATGCCCCTTCTCTCTCTCTCTCTCTCTCTCTCTCTCTCTCTCTCTCTCTCTCTCTCTCTCTCTCTCTCTCTCTCTCTCTGTCTGTCTCTCTCTGTCTCTCTCTGTCTCTGTCTCTCTCTGTCTCTGTCTCTCTGTGTCTCTCTCTTTCTCTTGGTGATCTCATCAGCTCCCAAGGGTTTAATTACCTCTGTGCAGATGACTCACAGGTCTACATCTCTAGCCCCAGACTCTCCCTTGTTTCAGTATCACGTCACCAAACTGCCTATTGGATATTTGAAACTGGATATCCCAGAGACACCTCAAAATCAACACAAGTAAAATATTATCTTCTCCCCACCCCCAAACCCACCTCTCTACCAAACTCACCTATTTCTGCAAAGGGCACCATCATCATTCCAGTGTCTAAGCTTAATAACCTAAGCCCTACCCCCTGACTGTTCATTCTTCCTTACCCCACATATCCCAAATATTACAATTTCTAACTCTACATTGTTCCTATCCTATCCTTTCTGTCTATCACACGATCAGCACCTTCATTTTAGTTCTCACCGCCTGTCATGAAGATAACTCCATTGTCTTCCTAATGGCCAATTTTTCTCTCCCCACTCAAATTCCACACAGATGCCAAAGTGATTCTCCTTAAGCTTAGGTAAGCATAGATCTGAAGGTGTCACTACCTTACTGGGTAAACTCTAGTGGTTCCCAATTCTCTTTAGGATAAAATATCAGCTCCTCTATTTAGTTTCACAACTTAACCTCACCCTATCTTTCCATCTTCATTGGGCATTACTCACCTCCCCAACACACTGTAGTCTAACAAAACTGTATTTCTCTCCACTCTTCACACCTGAAACTCCATCTCCCATCTCTGCACATTTGCACTGACCATCCCCTGTTGACCATTCTTCATCCCTGCCACATAGAATCTCTACCTTTGAGACACAGCTCAAACAACAGCTTCTACATGAAGCCTGTTCTGATCCCCCAAATTTCTAGCACACTTCCTCCTCACCACATTGTATGTAACTACTTTACACTATTTGTATTTCTCCTTATATTTATTCTGCATGTATATTTTTAGATGTATATGTATTCTTTCCTCCATAGAATGTAAGCTTCTAGAGGATAGGGTTTTTATCATTTTTTATCCTAGCATCTCCATTGCCTAACACAATGCCTGGCACATAGCAGACTTTAAAATGTTTCTTGATCAATGTGAGGATACAGAAATGAAGGATATATACAAAAAATGAGGATACAAAATGAACCAATCCCCATTCTTAAGGAGCTTAAAATTCTAAGGGAGAGACAACATATACTTATATGTGTGTACAAAATATAGGGATAGAGATCAGGCCTGTTATGTGCTTGTGCTTGGTATAGGAAATTCCCAGATGAATGAACTCCCTCTTCCAATGCAAACTTTCCAATGAACTTTCTCTGAAACTTATACTCTTAGAGAGTTCTTAGAAAGCACTAAGAGGTTAAATGACTTGCCCAGAGTTAAATGAAATTCCCAGATGAATGAACTCCCTCTACCAATGCAAACTGGAACTTTCTCTGATTATCTCCTTTTATAGGAGGAAACTGAGGCTCACAGAAGGTCATTGCCAGAACTCGCATGTAAGTAAATGTCCAAGATCTGCACTAGATTCAAGATTTTTGTCACCAAGCCCAGTATTCTTACACTATGCCCCCCCACAAAAAAAATCTCATACTCTTAGTTCTTAGAAAGCACTAAGAAGTTAAATGACTTGTCCAGGATTGCCAAACCAATATGTATCAGAGGTGGGACTTGATCTGAGAACTTCCTGGCCTCAAGGTCAGTTTTCTATCCACTATGTTAAAAAAAACATATAATATAATAAAATATACAAAATAAAAATGTAATCTGTGGTGGGTGAGGAAAGAGGGGTCAGGAAAGACATAAGCAGCTGGAAAGAAAAGAGATAGGAGTCCTACTCGGAGATTCACAAAGAATCAGCCCCATCCCTCCTCTATATGGTGGTCCTCCAAATCCCTGAAGGCAATAACCACATCTCCATTAAGTCTTCTCTTCTCCCAAACATTCCCAATTCCTTCAATCCTTTCTTCCATGACTTAATTTCCAAATTCTTCTCCCCCACTAAACTCTGAGGGAATCAACTTTGACCAGGATAGTACTTCACATTCAGGAAGATAGTACCTTCCTGCACTTGAGGACTGTGCATAATGCAATGAAATTATTTCTCCCTTCCCATTGGTAAAGATGATATGTTCTTGCTTCTCCTTGTGCTATTAAGATGCTTGTGAATTTATAAAAATGTGTTCCATTGGGCTTTCGAGAGAGATACTTCTGAAACGAGGGGAAGGAATGGAGGGAAGTTCCAAAAAAGTGAGGAAGAGAAAAAACTCATTAAGCTAAACGTACCTTGGTCAGTAAGCCAACAGTAGGGTCAGGAAAAGATATCCATTTTTTATTGACCCAGGATGTGCCTGTTATCCCAACTTTGCAATGAGCTAAGATTGAAAGGAGCAGGGCTGGAGAAGGGAGCGGCAACTTTGAAATGGAAAAGAAGGCTGAGTTGGGTTTAGGTGCTGGGGGAAGATGCTCATGTTTGGCCACTCTCTGAGGGAGCATGGCATCTGGTCGTGTGATGGGGCTAGGATGACATGTTTAATGAGATGAGAAGAGGAGAAACTAGATAGCCCTGGCAGCTGCATAAGCCCTTGCAAACCAAGAGGCTGCATTAGGCATATTTTAGAATGAGATTCCTGAGTTCTCTAACGGAACGGTTCTACACTCTATGAATTTATTTTGTTGTTTGGGTCTCTCTCTCTTCATTGCTAATAAAGTCCTCTTGAAAAAAGAAGAAAAAAGCAACTTCTGTCCTAGGTGTGCTAAGGGGAAGAAGTAAGCATCATATCAAGACCAGTAGAAGCTAAAAGGCCATTTCCCCTTTCTTCCCTTTTACCCCCCACACAGAACTGAGGTATGGGCCATTAGAAAGAAGCTTCAGATAGTCCTGCATCTGATATTTGGCTACTCCCACCCTCCTCCTACTGCAAAGATTCTTTTCAAAGGGACATTAAATTCTTGCTCCAACACTTCCCTCACTTTCCCTATCAGGGTTCCGAGGGGTCGGTGGCAAGCTAACATCCGGACCTGGATTTGTCAAGGGCCATCTTTATTTTCTTAGCATTATCTTGAACTCACTACTACATTACTTTTACTATTCTCACTTCTAAAATGTGATGTGTCCATAAAATACTGTGTGCCTAGAGTCATACCAGCCTTCAAGAACCAAGACTTGGGAATCTCTGTACAAAGGCTGAGCTGAGTTCAAGAGTCCTCCTCCAAAAGTGCCATAAGAGGGACCATCTCTGGTTAAGAAATAGCAGGATCAGTCCAGGAGGACCACAGCAGGCCCGATGCACTAAGACAGCCAAGAAGAAGCGGCAGGATTAAGCAATACTCACATCATAGGCTCCAGCTTTGATCTGCTGGTATAGTCGGTGCTGGTCTTCATCCCAGAAAGGAGGATATCCCACCAACAAGATGTACAGGATGACACCTAGGGGAGAGGAACAAGACTGTGAGATGCTGCCATCAGGAAGAGTAGATAATTATGAGCGTAATATTGATGGAGGCAGAAGTATAGATAGAGGGGCAGCCAGATGGCACAGGGAATAGAACACCGGACCTGGAGTCAGGAAGCCCTGAGTTCAAATCCGACCTCAGACACTTAACACTAGCCATGTTACCTTGGGCAAGTCACTTAACCCCAATAGCCCTGCCTTCCCCCTCAAAAAAGAAAAAAAAAGTATAGATAGAGACAGATGATAACATGATCACCATATTCTGTGGTGTTATCTTTCTTGACCTCTCAACAGCAACTGTTACTTCTTCTAGATACACTCTCCTCCCTTGGTATATTGCTTTCTCATAGGCCTCTCTAAGCAAATTTTCTCTGTCTTCTCTAGCTCTTCTTTCTCTTCTTGCCCCCTAACTATAGGTGTACAGCAAGGCTTTCAGCTCCAGCCAACTGCTATTATCTCCTTTCAGACTCTCTTTTGGTGATCTCTTCTTGAAATATAGCTATGAAAAAAAACAGCCTTTAGGAAAGCTCAGTGCAATTCATATGGGGCTACTTGACAATGCCTTTAAATCTAAATCACTCTGGTTTTCATTGAATGGCCAATAAATAACATGCCCCAGTCCAAGCCTCTGTTGCTGATTGTTTGGGTTTTGATGGTTTAGAGCGAGTATAAATAGCAATAATTTTCTTTTCAGTCCAAGAACTTTGAGGGTCTTCCCCTCCCAAATGGATATTTTTGTGATGGTAAATGAGGCCATCTTTTGTCTCTTATCTAGCCTTGGTCATTGAATGGGTATTGCCTCAGACAAACTGAGACCTGGAAAAGACCTTAATTTTAAAAGGCCAAGGTCACCCACTGCATCCCGGGCCATGGCCATGCAACAAGATTTTTGTCTCTTCACTGGACCCCCCAATGACTCTGAGGAGACAGTGAAGCTGATGACTTTGATCAACTTTGTCTCACTTAAATCCAGTTCACACACAAGTCATCCGACTCCTGGTGTCATTGGTCCTCTTTGAGAATGAAGGATGAACAACAATCTTATCCACCGCTACAACCTCATTATCAACCAGAACAAGTTAAATGGGAAGAGTTATAAAAATTATGTCAGAGGACCTGGGGATCTACTGCCCCTGTGGCATTAAGCCAATCACCTTTCTATAAGCCTCAGTTTACTCCTCTGTAAAACGAAGGGACCGACTGGAAGACGATTAAGGACATTTGACTCTAAATCTTGTTATCTGTGATCTCTATGAAGACGATTCTTCAAACTAGATCTTCCAACCTAGAATTTTCTCTCAGGCTAGAGACTCAAATTTCCAAGCACCTTCTAGACATCTCCACCTAGATGTCACTGAGATTTCAAGTTCATTATCTCTAAAGTTGGATTCATTACCTTCCTTCTATAATCCATTCTTTTTTCTATATTTCCTCTTTCTGTCAATGTCACTTCCATTCTCCCGGGCAGTCATCTGTAACAATTCTTCCCTGGCCTCCCAAAGCAAATCAGTCACTAAGACCTGTTGACCCTTCCTGCATAATCTCTCTCATATTTATGCCTTTCTTTCCATTCCCACTGCTACTACCCTAGTTTAGGAGCTGATTACTTCATATTTGAACTATCCCTATAGCCTCTTTATCAGTCTACCTGCCTCCAGTCTTTTTTCATTCAGTCCCTCTAATGTGTAATATAGATAGATAGATAGATAGATAGATAGATAGATAGATAGATAGATAGATAGATGATAGATAAACATAACATAACATAATATGATATAATAAAATAATCTCCCTAAAGTTATGATAATATCCCTGGAAATCTTGGCCTCAGTTCCCTCATCTTTGAAATGAGATAGTTAGACGAAATGATTTCCAAGTTTCTTTTCAGCTCTAAATCCCAAGATCCTATGTTACTCCTCTGTTCAAAAATCTTAAATGGCTCCCTATTACTTACAGAACCAAATTCAAATTCCTTAGCCTGGCATTTCAAGCCCTCTGCCACCATTTTTCCTGTTATACTCTATATCTAGACAAAACAGGTGCCTCACCATTCCCCAAATGTGCCCTGTACTCTCCTGCCATGACATCTTTGTTTACATCATTCCCTCTTCTTGCAATGTCTTCCCCGCTCCCTCCATCTCTAAGTACCAAAATTCAAGGCCCAGCTCAAAGCCCACTTCCTCCATCATGCTTGCCAGATCACCCAAAAGGGGTCTCTCCATCCTTGTCTGAATTCCTGTAACACTGATGAACTGTATCACTCATTTTGTCATGCCTTGGATTACAGCTATGTGTGTGTGTGCATGCATCTCTTTGACTAGACCAAGCCCCAGACCATAGGGACCACACTCATTTCTCCTTGTAACTCCCCTAGGCTTTAATAGTAAGTGCTCAAGATGGAGAAGGAAATGGCCAACCACTCCCTTCTCTTTGCCAAGAAAACCTCAAGGGACCACAAAGAGTCAGACACAAGTAGAAAATGACCGAACAACAATAACAACTACAAAATGCTCAAAAAATTGCTTACTGAATGAATGAATGAATGAAGATGGTAGCAGTACCAATAGAGGTTGTTGGGAAAGTAACAATAGAGAAGGAACCTTCATCTGGTTGGCATGGCAAGCAGTGAAAAGGGCAAGGAAGGGAATGAGGAGACTCTGGGGGGGTCACAGGGGATTCACTGTGTCTGCTCATGTCAACAGACTTGGGCACACCTCCTTGTCATAAACACAGGGACAGCTAACAGGGCTTTTCAGGAAAAGAAGCTTGCATGACCTCCTACCATTAGCACATCCCAAAATCCCTGTACGGCAGCCGCTGGATCCCTGTGACCTGGACAACTACAATCACCCCACAGGTTTGGTAATGTGCTTCCTGGCCCACAGGGAGGAGGTTAAAGGGGGCCCATTTTGTGCACTCCCATGAATGCCTCCTCCCTTATACACACTTCCCAGGAGGTTGTACCAGGCACAATAATGAGCCATGGGGAGATAGAATGCATACATAGCATGGTGCTCTCTGGAGGACTAGGTCCTGAGGCAGCTAGGTGGCACAGTGGATAGAGCACTAGGTCTAGAGTCAAGAAGACCTGAGTTCGAATTCAACCTCAGGAACTTACTCACTATATGACTTTAGTAAATCTTTGTTTCAGTTTCTTCAGTTATAAAATGGGGGAAATAAAAGTACCTACCTCACAAGGTAAGAAAAGATTTGTAAAGGGCCTAGAATAGTGCAGGGCAAATAGTAGTGCTTAATAAATCCTAGCGGTTATTTCTAGTATTATGACATTATGACATATGAGGGGTCCTGGTGGGGGACATGGAGCTCATGGACACGTACCAGACAACATGGGAAAGATCATTGGGCACACTCTGGTTTTGTGGCCCACTCTGTTGGTCCCTGGAAACCTGTGGGTTACCTGGATGTCTCTGCTGTCATAAGACAGGGCAGAGTTCTCATTCACCTGATCCATCACAGGACCAGAGGTCTCTGCTGCCAGACTTTTACTTTTACTGCAGTTAAACTTACCACATGCCCAAAGATCCACAGGCTTCCCATATGGGTCCTTTCGGAGAACTTCTGGGGAAAGATACCCTGGTGTCCCTGCAAAACCTGCTCCCCAAAGACAAAAACAAACAAAGAAAGAAAAACAGATGGATGATTTCATCTTAATAGCCTAGGAAAGGTTCCTACTAAGACTATGAGGGATGGACTAGCAATGACTTCTCCTTTCCATTCCCATAGCTATCATCCTGATTTACCCCACTGTGACTTAATACTTGGACTATTACAATAACCTTTTAACTGTTCTCTCTACCTTCAGACACTTTTGCCAACCTCTCCTGTACATACTTAACCCACAGCTCTGACCTTGTCACTGCCCCTGCTCATAATATTTCAATAGCTCCCTATTACTTATAAAAGTCCCAAATCTTTGATCTGGGGGATATTCTCTACTGAAGAAATTTCCCCACACACACCCTTCCCCTCCAGATGTATTCCCAGAGTTTGATATTGGATAGTACAGCCTCTGAAAATTGTAGCTGGGAAACCTCAGCCTGGTCATGGATGATAGAATGAGTTAGGGAAAGGGAATCAAAAGTATAGAGAACTGAATCATTTCCATTCTGAATTTCTTTTTCCCATCTCTGTTTTGGGTGTAGTGAGTACTGTCATGGCAGAAGGGATATGGGAAAAGAACCAATGCAGAAGGGAAGGAAAGAAGATCTTCTGCCTCAGCCATTCTATCATTTAGGAACAGAATTTGTCCTTGATCTTAGCCAAATGGAACTTTGAGGCTAAGACCTAAGCAACCACCCTACTCCAGCTCTGCTGTGCTCTAGGCTGTGGCCAATAGAGTCCCAGATTCCAATCCAGAAAATGAGGATTCTAGTCCTAGCTTTATCATTAACTCAGTGTGTGGCCTTGGTCAAGTTTTTTCCCCTTTATGAGCCTCAGTTTCCTCCACTACAAATTAGGAATAATCATGCTTGTATGACCTACCTCACAGGGCCATGGTGAGGATCACCTGAGACTGATATGAAAGCACTTGGAAAAGAATGAAGTGTTATACCAATGGGAGAAATTATTACTAAGTTATTGCCAAGACCTCCAGAAGCTACTCTGAGCAGCATGGACCAGGACCAGAGGAGATGATAACAGCGGAGACAGCTGAGTTGGTTGGAGCGTTGCATTTGCTTCCTAGGCCCTGGCCGGTTCATGGGAATCTTCAAATCCTTTGCCTTCTTTCCATCTCCCATTTTCAGGATGGGCAGAGACGCGGAGGGAGGTAAGGAGGACCTTCTAATCCATGCCATTCCCCTTTTCGGACACACCAACTCCATCCTTCCCCCAGCACCCACTCACCAAACCATGCCTGCTGCTCCCCTTCCACTTCAATGGCCAGGCCAAAGTCAGCCAACTTCACGGCGGCCCCCTTCAGCTTTGATGCGAGGAGCAGGTTCTCCGGCTTCGCAGGAGAGGGGATGAAGAGAGAGGCAGTCAGTCAAGGAACACGCATTTATTAAGCATTTGTTCTTTGCCAGACACTGTGCCAAGGGCCAGGGATACAAAAAAAAAAAGCAAAAATAGTCCCTGTCTTCAAGGAGCTTACAATCTAAGGTGAGACTACACGTAATAGTAATTACATATAATGAGTAGGTAGATAGTAACCTTCCAGGAGAAAGGCAGATGGAAGGGAAGGTGAGAGAAAGGACCAAAAGGGAGTAAGACTAAAACCACTATGGCCATGCCACTCGAGTCCCTGATTTCAAGTTCGAGGCTTCAAAAAGGGGCATCTGGATAGGCAAGGCTAGAATAACCACAACTACACACACACACACACACACACACACACACACACACACACAGAGTCAGTTGATTTCTCCTTCAATCTTCAGTCTTGGAACTGTGATGCCACCTCCTCCAGGAAGCTGTCCCTCATCACTATTGAGTAATCAATGACCTTTCCCCTCAGACCTCACATAGCGGTTTGTTTAGTGACTAAAATGTGTTCATTATGTATCATTTTGTATTATCTATGTACATACTTATTCCCCCAACTCATGAATTTCATGAGGATAGGGATCACATATTATTTGTCGAAAATTGGGATTGTTTCATTTTTTAATATGTATACATACCCCCAGCATTTAGCACAGGGCCGGGTACATAGCAGGTACTTATTAATTTATTACTCTATCTAAAACTCTTATTAAACTGTTTCTCCCAAGACCCAAAACAATGCCCTGAGTAGACATTTAATAAATGTTTGTGGGATTAAAGTTGTTCAATGAGATCACCCAAACAGAAAGGGGTTCATATCTGGTCCTGACCCAGAGCTATAACTAGGAATTATAGCACCCAGGGCAGATTCAGTTTTCAGGGAACAGGTAAGAAAATCCACACAAAATGATTTTTTCCTTCTTTCCAAATCCCTATGATTCAGAATTATAGGCTGCCTAGATTAAATCTCCCTTCCTCTGCTACTGCTTCCCAATCCTTCACCCCCAATCCCCTATCCCCCTCAGCCCAAACCTCTTCAACATTCCCATACTGTTCTTCCTTCCACCATGCCCTCTGGAACCTCTGTTCTATTGCTAACAAACTTCCCTTTGTCTTAGATTTCTTCCACCTTCTTGCTTCTTATGGTAATCTGGTTTTTACCAGAAGATACTTCACTCCCTGGCTGCCCTCTCCATGACTAGATTGGATGTGCCTTCTCCCTAAGCCCCTGAACACATAGAGCTAGAAGGAAGAGAAATGGGCATATTCCTTGCTCTCACCTCAGCAATCTCTTGAGGTCCCCTCTATCCTTCTAGAATTTCCATCCAGGCCATGGTACCTGGCATCCACTAGTACCCAGGTCATCCTCCCTCCTTTTCCAAGAAGTTCAGTACCTGAATCACAGTCTTCTCCTCCACTTCAACCTCTGCCCTCATACTTATAAACTTAAAAACTTCAATAGGCATGTTCCCTCAAATACCCTAGCCGACCTACCCTGGGAGTTTGCCTTTCCTAAGACAGAATGTACTGTGAAGTGTCTCAAGGGCTCCCCTCTCATTGGCCCAGCATCACAGACTAAAATTGCAAAGATGGAGAAGATGAGAGGCAATCTAATCCAACCCCATTATTTTTCAGTTTAGAGAAACAGATGTCTATGGAAGTGAAATTAACTTGTTGAGGGTCACAATTCAGTGGCTAGCAAGGATGGTAATGGATATTGCTTTTCAGACAGAGAAATCTGTTGGAGTCAGAAGGAAAATGGCTGGATCAGTATCCAGAGAGGAATCTAAGGCAGAGCTCTTGGCTCCTGGGATTCAGCCCCTGTGGAATCTGCCCCAGTTACCATTGGCTATGAAGTAGCATGGTGTTCAGAGACTGCCTCCAGAATTTCTCATTCACGTGAACCCTGCATCTGCAGCTTCCTGGGGTCATGGGAGTGATGCAGGGCTCTGGCAATATATCAGTAAGGTCAATTGGGATTCAGGAGACTTCCCTGTGTCATTGCTCCTTTGGTCATTAATGACTCCATTGAGAATAGAGTTCTGGATCTGGAGTCAGGAAGATCTAACTTCAAATCCTGGTCTTGATACTCACTAGCTCTATGATCTTTGGGCAGCTAGGTGGCACTGTGGATAGAGGACTGGGCCTAGAATAAGGAAGATTCATCTTCCCAAGTTCAAATCTGACCGCAGACACTTACTAGCTGTGTGACTCTACACAAGTCACTTCACCCTGTTTGCCTCAGTTTCCTCATCTGTAAAATGAGCTGGAGAAGGAAATTACAAACCACTCCAGTATCTTTGTCAAGAAAACTCCAGGCGCGTCTAGGTGGCGCAGTGAATAGAGCCCCGGCTCTGGAGTCTGGAGGACCTGAGTTCAAATCCGACCTCAGACATTTAACACTTACTAGCCGAGTGTCCTTGGACAAGTCACTGAACCCCAATTGCCCTCCAAATGGGGTCACAAAGAGTTGGACAAGGCTGAAACACTGAGCAACAGCAGTTCTATGACCATGGGCAAATCACTTAACCTCTAAGCGTCCGGTTTTTTTCATCTGTAAAATGGGAATAACAATACCTGAAGAACCTACCTCAAAGAGCTGTCGTAGAGTTCAGATCAGAGAATGTATGTAAAGCCCTTTGTAAACCCTAAAGGGCTACACAAGTGTCAGCTACTATAACTGTACTGCCTCCATCTTAACTGACTTTATTATTGCTTGCTCTATTCTACATCATTACTGCCACCTCTATCAATACTGCCCCCATCATCCCTGCTTCTGCCATCACTGCCTCCATCCCACCTGCATCCGTTA
>NW_027186372.1:34858218-34862790 GCF_028583685.1 Petaurus breviceps papuanus | reverse complement strand
TCATCATGACCTCTGCCATCCCTGCTTCTGCCATCACTGCCTCCATCATTACTATTTTTCTCCTAATAATTTCATTTACATACCACTTAAGGTTTGCAAAACACTTTATTCACAACAACCTTGCAAAGTAGGTGTTCCCATTTTCCAGATGAGAATACTGAGGCACTTTCCACTATACTAAACCATTGCATTCTGATCTCCATCATTCCTGTTTCCACCATTCCTGTCCCCATCATTACTGCCTCCATAATCTCCACTTCCACCATTAATTGTCATACTCATTATCCCTGCCTTCATTTATCATTGCTATATCCATCATGACTGTATCCATCATTACTGCCCCTATCATCTCTATCTCTATTATTACTGATTCCATTGTTCCTGATTCTCAATCAGTCCAACAAATACTAGCCAACTAAGATGCTGGGAGGCTTTCTTCCCATCCTGGGCACAGCTAATATTCATAGCTCCCCATGGCCTAACACACAACCACAGGTTCATCAGCCATCACCTGACCTAAGATTACCTCCTTTCATTCATCAGCAGCTCTGGAATCTGGAGGGGTAAGCCAGAAGTCTTAGACCCCCAAGAGATGACATAAGATGTCTTGAGAATTGACTGTTAATCAGATGTCTCATTGAGACACTTTCTCTTTTACTTTTGGGAATGGGTTTTTAAGCCCAGGTGACTTGATTTATAATTTCTTAGTGGTTGATTCCTGATTTTGTCTCCTGGGCTTCTGAGTGGACCAAAACCTGACCTTCCAGCTGCCCAAAGATAGACTGGCCTCAGCTAAATATAGTCCCAGTCTGCTTCAACTCACTAATGGCTCATTCATTCTCCCAGGACAGTGTTCCCAAAGAGTCTCCACTCCTGGTGCCAGAGGTGCCCTGGTTTGATGAATGTGCCCCTAATTATCTCTCTGAAGTGGCCTAAATTTGAGCTACCTTTTTTTTCATTCCTGCTCCTGTGCAACAGGCTTAAAATACCAGGGGAGTGGAACCAGTGGGAGGGCTCTCAGTTCTCACTTGCTCTGTCTTCTAACTGGAGCTCTTTAAGGGACACACCCAGACAATGGGTTATCGGGGAAACCCAGGCCTCACTGGCAACAATCAACACATTCCAGCATGGGCATTCTTATCCAGGTTTGGGAGCCACATATTGGGCAACTAGGATTGGCAACTTAGGCATAGATAGACTGGACCAGCTGACCTCTGAGGACCCTTTCAACCCTCAAGAGTGTATGTTTCTATAATATTCTTGTGTTACCGGCCCTAGGTTACTGAGAATCCAGAATACTGGGTCAGGGCAGTACTGTGGAAACAATGTCAGATTTGGGCTCTGCAGACCTGGGTTCAAACCTTAGCCTTGCCGCTGTGTGTGACTTTACACAGAGTATCTTTAAACTAGGATCACAGAACCAAATTTCTGAGAATGAAAGACACCTCTGGGGCCATCAAGTCCAACAGTCTTATTCTGGAAAACCTGGAAAGCACACAGACCAGCATCCTCACACTGATACCAAGATTAGTTCCAACATTTTCTCATTTTACAGTTGAGAATACTGAGGCCTATGGAGGTTGTGACTAGCCCAAGGTCACACAGATGTGCCATTAATTAGGATCCATAACCTAAAAAGATCAATGAAAAGGTCTAGAGATATTTAGCCTGGAGAAGAGAACACAGGGGGCATGGTGGGGGGTTGGGGTGGAGAGGAAAGGATCAGAGGCCATAATCTCTGTCTTTAAGTGTCAGATGTGCTCAGACTCAGCTTGCTTAACCCTAATGGGGAGAGTTAGAACTAATGGGCAGAAGTTTCAAGTAGGCAGAATGAAATTCAATATAATAAAGGGCTTTCTTACATCAAAAGTTACGCAATAATTGAACAAACTGCCCCATCAGGTAGTGAGTTCCCTGTCATTGGAGATACTCAAATAGATATACTATAGAAGATATGGAGCAGCTAAGTGATAACGTGGATGGATTGCTTGCCCTAGAATTAGAAGGACCTGGGTTCAAATCTGGCCTCAGGCACTTATTGCTTCTGTTATGCTGGGCAATCATTTAACTTTATTTGCCTCAGTTTCCTCATCTGTAAAATGATCTGGAGAAAGAAATGAAAAACTGCTGCAGTATTTTTGCCAAGAGACCCCCAAATGGGGTCACAGAGAGTCAGACATAAATAACCCTGCATAGATAGACTGGACCAGCTGACCTTTGAGGACCCTTTCAACCCTCAAGAGTGTATGTTTCTATAATATTCTTGTGTTACAAGCCCTAGGTTACTGAGAATCCAGAATACTGGGTCAGGGCTGTACTGTGGAAACAATGTCAGATTTGGGCTCTGCAGACCTGGGTTCAAACCTTAGCCTTGCCGCTGTGTGTGACTTTACACAGAGTAGTCATACCTTTGGACCTTTAGTCTTCTCCCTTGTCAGTTAAGGGGTTGAGCTAAGGAATTCTAAGGCTCTTTCCAGCTCTAAATCTATGCTCTGATGATAATGAGTCATTGAATCCATTTCCTCTCTTTTCCCTGATGCCAGGGCCAACAAGCCAGAAGGCACACGACAGCAGACTTCTGCCCAGCCCAAGAGGGCAGAACTAGAATTAATGGGGTGAAAGTTATAGAGAAGACAGATCTCAGCTAGGCAGAAGAGGAAACTGACCAAAGTGTTGAGCTGTCCTGGGGGGAAATGGGCTGCTGCTAAGGGTCAAGAAGAGGCTGGGGGGCTGCTCCTCAGGGAGCTCTGTGTCTCTGCTATAACCGTCTCCAATGTTCTTCCTCCCCAGTCAGCTCAAGCAGCTCGAGCCAACGGAGTCCCAGGGAAGCTTCCTCTCCACTAGACACCCTCAGCATGTGCAGCCCTCTGCATCCTAGCCCACAGCTGTAGACACCACCTGGCCTGGGAGACCCTCCCAGCTTTCAGACACTGTAAAGTGAGACGTCTCTGGCTTAGTTGGGTGAATTCCTGCCCTAACTCATCCATATGCTGATTCGTGTGCCGTCACGACCCCTTCATGCACCACTCCAGGGAGGTGCTGGCAGCTCCCACGCCCTGGAGTCTGGGCTCATGCCCAGGGCTCCCACCCCACATCACCCACCTTCTTCTTCGGCTCACCTTCAGGTCTCGGTGCACCACGCCCATCTGATGACAGTGAAGAACGGCCTCTAGAATTTGCTGGATGCAATGACTATGGGGAACATGAAGAGATGGGCAGGTCAAACTCTTCGGGACGGATGAAGCCCCTAAAGGCCTGTTCAAGGCTACTTCTCACTTGGACAAGACAGGAGACATTCTGAGTACAGGTTTGGCTGGGCAGCACCACAGCTACAGGGCAAAACTCCAGGAAGGAAACTGAGGCCAGCATGGACAGGAGACTGGCTTCCCATAAGACGGCTGAGGCTCTAGGCCCCTGAGGTCCGGCAGGAGCCAATGCTACCTCCCTCCCACTTACCTGGCATCAGCTTCACTGTAGTACTCCCGGGCCACAATGTCCTCAAACAGTTCCCCACCTGTGACCCTGAAAATGAGGAAGACTTGGAGTTAGTTATCTTTAAGCAGCACCGGCTGCCCTCCCAGGCCCCACACACTAATGGAAGGAGCAATCTCTAACAAATCAGGGCAGACCCCAATCCTGAGCGTCACACACACACACACACACACACACACACACACACACACACACACACTCCACCAGGACTGGTGCACCAGCAAAGCACAGGAAAACACACGGCTATACAGCAGGAAAGCCAAGACTATCCCAACCCCCTCCTGCTTCCTCCTTTCTCTCTGCTCCCTCAAACCACAACTCTCTTTAGCAGCAGACATGTATGGGGCCACTCTCCCCACTTACACCAATGGCTACAGTCCCTCTCTTTCCTGAACACAGCCTTCAGCATGTTTGGAAACACCTGCACTCACAGTTCCACGATAGCAGGGGAGGGCTCTACTCCCTTGTCACCACTGGGGCTCGGTCCCTTTGCCTCCCCTGTGGTACTAATACCCCAGTGAACCAGCAGAGCTTGGAAATAAGGTTCACAGTATAAGGAAGAAATTTTTCATGAAATCAAAAAGAGTACAGCCCCCTCCCTCCTTGATACTGAATCTTCCCTGTATTCCTGGTCTCCTCTTTCAATTTATTTCAGACTGGGTTTTGTTCCTCTAATGGAAAAACCATTCTCCAACACTTGCTGGCTATGACCCTGAGCAAGTCACATAACTTCTCTGGGCCTAAATTTCCTTATCTATAAAATGAAGGGGTTGAACTCCATGACCTCTAAGGGCTCTCCTAGCTCTAAATCTAGGAACCCATGAGCCTATGAATTTACCAGGTCTAACAGATCAAGAGAAGACTCTACAAGCATCCCTCTCTATATCTCTCTTTCTCTCTGTCTGTCTGTCTGTCTCTCTTCTCTCTCTCTGTCTCTGTCTGTCTCTCTTTTCTCTGTCTCTTTTTCTCTCTCTTCTCTCTGTCTCTCTCTTTCTCTGTCTCTCTTCTCTCTCTGACTCTCTCTGTCTCTCTGTCTGTCTATCTCTCTTCTCTCTCTCTGTCTCTGTTTCTCTTTTTCTC
>NW_027186372.1:34835891-34858208 GCF_028583685.1 Petaurus breviceps papuanus | reverse complement strand
TCTGTCTATCTCTCTTCTCTCTCTCTGTCTCTGTTTCTCTTTTTCTCTCTCATCTCTGTCTCTGTCTGTCTGTCTCTCTGTATCTCTCTTTCTCTGTCTCTCTTTTTCTCTCTTCTCTCTCTGTCTCTGTCTGTCTGTCTATCTCTCTCTCTCTCTCTCTCTCTCTCTCTCTCTCTCTCTCTCTCACACACACACACACACACACACACACACACACATCTCCCCATATAGAAGCAGAGAGGGGCATGGAACACAGAGACAACTGATCCACAATTAGCTTTATAGCTCTTGTTGCCCCAAGAAGCCAGAAGCTGAGCAAATCCACCTTGCCCCAATCATTACTAGTTGTGTGACCATAGGCAAGTCACAACCTCTCTGACCCTCATTTCCTCATAAAAGAACCCTTAGGTCTACTCTCAGGAAGACTTCTCAGCCCCTCAGGGTCCTAGATGCATAAAAGGCCAGCTTACCCCACCCTGCCTGGTCCTGCCACCTCCTTCCCTGTCTATACGGTGTTGGCCATGCCCACTGCCCTGCCCAGCCTAGGACTGGCACCAGTGAACAACAGCAAAGGATTCTGGTTGGTACTTACAGATCAAATATCAGGTAGTGATGCCCCTCTTCTGATATGCTGTCATGGAGGCGGACTGCAGAAAGGGAGAAGGTAACAAGCATTTATTAATAATGCCTACTATGTGCCAGGGACCAGGATAAATGCTTTACAAATACTTACACACAACCACAAGCCCCCTTCCTCCACCTCCCCTGTTTTGTCCTTTCCCTCTTCGTCTTTCCCCCTCATCCTCCCTCAAATTAAAAAAAAATTAAAAACCATAGGTATTATTTAGCATAAGCATATCCCCCTGTGGGTCCAGAAAAGAAGGAAGGGATAGGATCGAGGTCAGAAACAACACGAGACTGTGGAAATTGTGCTGGAACCAATTTCATTGCTGTTGTTTATCCTTTGCTCTTGAAGAGGACCACATCAGGAAAATAATGCCATCACTTGCAAGTGAATTGGATCTGAGGGAGGGAGGGCTGAGATCTGATGTTAGAGAGCAAGAAACCATCTGATGCAGCACAGATGAACACTGGAGTAGAGAGAACAGAGCCAAGATTTGGGTTTCTCCATGACGCAGTGCTAGACACAGAAGGGCAAGGGGCTGCAAGCCAGGCCTTCCACAAAGCTTTCAGTTGAGGCTGGGAACACATGCTGCTGGCTCCTTGAGCTGGAAACCCTGAACCCTCTCAGAAGGAGGGGGACTCACAATACCCGTCAGCTTCTTATCTAACCCAGGTCCCTCCAATCCAATTCCATGCCTTGTAGGAAACCAGCTCTATTATCCCTCCCCTAAGAAAAAGTGTTCTCCTCTGCTGAGGTGGCTGCCCACAGGGCCCCCTGGGGCCCACAATTCCTCCCTGCACTCTTTGCTCCTGTGAAGCCCAGAGGTCTGGGTGCCAAGTCGTGGATTCCCGGAGGGCGCTTTGTGATAGGAGGGGACACAGAACCCCAGAAAAACAAGGGGAGGCTAATCCTAGTAAGAGTTTACCTTTCTTTTTTTTTATTTTTTTTTGGAGGGGGGAAGGTAGGGCAATTGGGGTTAAGTGACTTGCCCGAGGTCACACAGCTAGTTTTGTGTTAAGTGTCTGAGGCCGGATTTGAACTCAGGTCTTCCTGACTCCAGGGCTGGTGTCCTATTCACTGAGCCACCTAGCCACCCCAAGTTTACCTTTCTTTAGTGCCTCAAAGTTTACAAAGTACTTTCCCCACAACAACCTTGTGAGGTAGGCGGTATGCCTTAGAGACAAGCAACCGAGACTTAGGGGGGCTGAGATTTGTCTGTGCTCTCCCAGCTTACACGTTCTGGAGCAAGGTGGATTTGCCCCACTCCTTGGTCACAGCAAGGAGCACAAGGCAGAAGTGTTTGTACTCTGTGTGTATGTGTGTGTGTAGGGGGGGGGGGCAGATGGAAAGAAATCATCTTACTGTTGTTCAGTCATTTTTCACCATTTGGAAAAGATGCTGAAGTGATTTGCCCAAGGTCACAGAACTAGGAAGTGTCGGAGCTGGATTTGAACTCAGGTCTTTGTGAATCCAGGCCAGCACTCTATCCATTTTACCACCACGAACCACTCCCCAATTCTGGAGATTCAACACTCAGCATCCCCCATTGGGCCCCATTCATGAAAGACAGCACCACACAGGATCACAGATAGAATAGGTTGAAGGCACCTTAAATATCATAGGCTCGTAGGTTTAGAGCCGGAAGGAAACTTAGAGGTCATTAAGTTCAATACCCTCATTTTACAGGTGAGGTGATTTGCCCAAGTCAAACAGCTAGGAAGAAGCCAGGCTAAGTGCCTAATAGGGCATCAGTGAAAAGCTCCTCTCCACGCATGAGTGATGGATTTGGAGTCAGAGGTCCTGGAATTTAATCCAGGCTCCGCTATTTACTCTCCTTGTGACCTTGGGAAAAATCACTTATGGGCCTCAGTGTCCTCATCTGTAAAGTGAGGGAGTTGAACTAGATGGCCTCTGAGGTCCCTTCCAGGTCTATATCAGATCCTGTCACCCAATGCCTTCATTAAAACCCTCCTCAGAGGCTTCATGGTGGTATGGGGCAGGGGGAGATCCTCAGTTCTCAAAGGCCCTTCCATGGCCTTCCATACTCATGAGTATCACAGGCTATAGATTTAGAACTGTACAAGACTTTAGACGTCAACCAGTCCTACCCCTTCACTTTACAGATGAGGAAACTGAGGCCCAGAAAAAGAAAGAGCAAAGCTGGAATTTAAATCGAGGCCCTCTTATTCCAGCCATAGCATGTTTTCCATAGCCCACGCCAGCTCTCACTGCCAGGCAGAGGGAAAACAAACTGGAAAGATCTCAAGTGTGGGCTCAGGGCTGGACTATGGGCCTCTTCTCCAGATACCAACCTTCAGCTAAGTTTGGTGAGGTTCATGACCAGGGAACCGGGAAAATTCCTCCGCTCCTCAGGGCTTTTAGTGTGGGTTACAGCACTCCTGAAGCATTTACTCCTAAACAGGGAGGGGTCGGAACCTACCTCAGTGGTGAATGCACCCACACTGATGAAATCATGAAATTTAAGCATGATATTTATGGTATTATAAACCGCCCAGATTCCTGCACTGGGTGGGTGGGGGGAGCAGAGACGTGGGAACTTGGGGAGATACCTTCTAAGACTTGCTTCCAACTCCAAGGCTCTTAAGATTCTCCAGAGGTTTATGGAGTTCAAGTTGAGAGACCTTAGAGGGAATCTAATCCAATCTCCTTTATTCTACTCACAAGGTAACTGAGGCCTCAAAATTGCTCAAAATCCCAAAGGTAGTAAGAGGTAGAGTTGGTATTTGAACCCGTAAAATCATAGATTTGAGCCATAAGGGATCTCAGAAGTCAGATCATCCATCCCTCGTACTTTTTAGATGAGGAAATTGAGGCCCAGGCAGGTTAAGCGACTTGTCCAAGGTCACATAGATAGTAAGAATCAGAGACGGGATTTGCTGGGGAGATTCCTGGTTGGAATTTTGGAATTGGTAGAATTTGGACCTCACCATCCCACTTCCTTCTCTTCTTCCCCACATCTGGGGAATGCATGCTACCTTCTAAGTTGGTCAGAGTAAGCATAGCTGGAAGGTCTGAACCTTTTCAGAAGAAAGGGGACCCACAACAACTGTCCCAACCCAGGAACCTCCTGTCCAATTCCATCCCTGTTAGGTAACCTGCTCTATTCCCCCTCCCCCAAGAAAATGTGCTCATGGCCCTGGTCTCTTCCCTCTTACCCCTCCTCTGCTGTTTGTGTGGCTTCAGGAAGCTGTCCTCACTCCCCAGTCTCCAAGCAGCAGGGAAGGGGGAGGGGGGATAAAAGGAGGTGGAAGTGCATTCTGGGTATAAATAGCTGATGGCGTTGTCACCCTCAAACACTGCAACCCTTCTGGGCTCCATCTCCACGCCCCCAGTTACCCAGGCTCAAATGATACTCAGTCATATTTGTCTTCCTCTCCCCAAGCAATTTTATCTTCTCCTTGTTTCTTTTTTATCTGTCCTTTTCTCTCCTTGCCTCAATCGCTTCTTGCACAGACTATAGAAATAACCTCATAACTAAGCTTCCTGTCTCCTCTCCTCCCCATCCAGTTTTCCTGCCAGATGAATCTTCTAAAGACCCAGGGCAGACCACATCAGTTCCCTATTCAAAAAGCCTTCAGCGGCTCCCTATTGGCTACTGAATGAAGTTCGTCCAACTTCTCAACCTGGTGTTCAAAGCTTTAAATATCTGACTCCAGTCAATCTTTCTAGCTTCGTGGCATATTGTTCCTCTATACCGAGTATCCCAAAAGTCTTAGTTCATGAAGCTTTAAATTGCACTAAGACCTTTGGGATACCCAGCATATGCTCTATGCTCACCCCAGAAAAATTCTACTGTATACTGTGCCCCCAAACATATCCTATGCTTTCCTGACTCTCCTTTTTTCATGCAATGATTCACTGTGATTCTTTCCTATCTTTCTCTCCACCTATTGACGCTCTGTCCAGCTCAAATGCCACCTCCTACAAAAAGGGTAGTGCCCTGGGTCTGGAGGCAGGAAGACCTTTGCTGAAATTCAGACACTAGTAGCTGTGTGACCCTGGGCAAGTCACTTCATGTCTAGCTGCTTCAGTCTCTTCTGCGTAAAATGGGAATAATAATAGCTTACCCACCTCACAGTTGTTGTGAGGGATCAAATGAGACATCTGCAAAGCATTTAGCACAGTACCTGGCAGATAGTAAGAGCTTAATAAATGCTGTTCCCACTAAACAACTCTGAGCCTCAGTTTCCTCATGTGTAAATAGGAGGTAATAATGGCAGTTACTTCTCAGAGTAGGGTTCCGGTAAAGCTGGAGGTTCTATATAAACATAAACTGCTATTATTTCCTGATTCCCCCAAAGAGGTGAGATCTGTCAATCCCTATGTCCCGTGATATTCCTCCTTCCATCCGTCTCTCATTCTACCTTGCAGCTTAGTTTTGTGTTTTCGCCAGGAAGCCAGCTCCAACAGACTTGTGAGAACCAGTTGTTAAACTGTCAACATAAGCACTCACACCTCAGAAACCAGCACTGCCTATAAATCAGGGCTTGACTTTTTGCTTTGTCGATTGTCTAGACTTAAGAAAGTGAGAAGAGACCGTTAATGATGCAAATTAGACTTAAAAGTCTGTTTGTGCCTACTTTTTTCCTTTCTTTCTGGAGAGCCCGGTTGTTAAACATTTGCCAGTACATTGGCATTTGCAATGCTCCAAAAGCATTGTTTGGGCTCAGCAGGAATACTGTAGAAAGCTTGGGGAATTACGTCATCACTGGCCCGGTGACCAGTCTAATGATGATAGTAACTCACATTCGTACAGCACCTTCAGGTGTTCAAAGTGCTTTCTACCCATGACCTTAGCAGAGCCTCTCACTAGTGCTGGTTTTGTTCTCCCTTAGGGAAGCTAGTTTACTGAGGATAGAAACTCTTATTCATCTTGGGCCTTTCCCCTATAGCACTTTGCCCAGTGTCCCCTCCTACACCACGCCCCCAGCCCCATAAATATCTTTTGAATGAGTGACTGGATTAGGAGAGTAGGGACCACAATAGAAGAGAAGGAAACTGGGAGGAGACAGGGACTAAGTCAGCAGCATGGAGGGGAGCTACAATCTGACAGGGCGGTGGGCAAGGCTGATACAGGCCCCAGGCAGCGCTGGCTGAAATACTGGGGGCTTAGTGACTAATGATACTAATGGGCTGACATTGATAGAGGCTTTGAAGCCTGTAAAGAATGTAGTTTGATCCTCTCACCAGTCCTGTGAGGTAAACGGTTTTATTATCCCCATTTTACCAATGAGGAAACTGAGGCTGAGAGAGGCTAGGATTTGAACTCAGATCATCCTTTGTACAAGTCTCCACGTTGCCTGACAATCGAGCTGCCAGACAAGTATCAAGCCTTGACAGGATCCTGGCTAAGTTGGAATCTCAGAGACCAAGAGGAGAAGAAAGGCCGTGGCCGTAAAGGATGGGGAGGGTAGAGGCGGTAGGATTTCTCTTTCCTATTCTTGGAAGTTCATTTTTTACCCCAGGCCTTGAGTAGCACCAAAGAAGAAGAACTTTGTCCAGAAGGTCCCAGGTGTCAGTTGTGGTAGCTAGGTGGCATGATGTCCAGAATGCTGGACTTGGAACCAGGAACACCTGAGTTCAGATCCTGCCTCAGGGCAGCTTGGTGGCACAGTGGCCACCCTGGAGTCAGGAGGACCTTAGTTCAAATTTGACTTCAAGCATTTACTAGCTGCGTAACTCTGGGCAAGTCACTTAACCCCGATTGACACCCCCGACTGGCCTCCCCCCCCAAAAAAAAATCCTGCCTCATACTTAGCTCTGTTACTGTAGGGCCAGGCAAATCACTCAGACTCAGTTTCCTCATCTATAAAATGAGGATAAGAATAGCACCTATCTCACAGGGTTGTTGTGAAAATCAAATGTGAATTTATTTACATAAAGCAGTTTGTAAATCTTAAAGCAGCCTATAAATGCTAGCTTTTATTATTTTGACATCTCATAAGAACATAGATTTAGATCTGGAAAGGGCCTTTAGAGGCCATAGAATCCAATTCCCTCATTTTACAAGTGAGAAAACTGAGATACAAAGAGATTATTAACTAATATGCCCAGGGATAACACATCTATTGTTCGAGGCAGGTTTTGAACCCAGATGTTCTTGACTCCAAGCCAAGGACTCTATGCACTATTCAACACTGCTTCTATCTACCTCAGGGTTGCCTCAGATTTGGAGAACAAATGGGGAAAAAGTTGCACAGGGAAAGGATGGGCTGGGCAGCAGGAAAACCTTCCGTCCCAGACAGCTCAAGGCCAAGAAAGGAGAGAACTGTTAGGAGCCAGTGACAGATACCTTGTTTTAAGGTTGAGACCAGGTAATTGGCAGAGATGGAGATTTGACTCCAAGTCACAAGTCAGGTGGAGAGAACCATGGAGGCTTTATCTTCACCTTCCTCTGGACCCACCTAGATGATCCTGCTGTAATTAGCTTTGGGTGTTGTGTTTGGGGGCTATACAGCCCCACCTTTATCCCTAACTTGCTCTGAGGTCCTAAGGCCCAAGTCATACCTCAGGGGCCAGTACCAGAGTCCTCTCCACAAACCCATCTGCCTGAGGCAAGGCCAGCAATAACAATTTGGGAGTTTTCAACCTTGAGTGGACTTGAGAGGGGCCTGTTCTTGCCAGTGCTCCCATTCCAGGTCTGTGAGGCCAGTCTACATGGGCTTGCCACTTCAAGTAACCTACCTTCCCCAGAGAAGGAACCACCCTGCCCTTCCACAGCCTCTTTGTGCTTCCCCTTGGGGACTGGGGGCTTGCTGCAGAGCTGGGATGGGGAGGGGGTGCTGGGTGCTTGCGGGGGTGGGTGACAGATTGACTCAGCATCACTGTTGGTGGGTTTGTTGTGTGTGGGGGTTAAGGGGGGGTACACTGGGGATTTTTTTTCCCTTTGGGGACTATTTTAATCTTTCTCGGAGCTTCAGGAGTTTTCCTGAAACAGCTTTTCTGAAGGAGGCTGCCGGCAGGCGTAGGCTGGGCGGAAAAGGCCTTCTCTTTCCCCCCCCCTCCCCACCCCCACCCCCAGCTGCTTCTTAAGGAATGTTGCTGCCCTCCACCGCCACCAGTCCCTTACCTTCCCCCTCCAAAGAGTCCAAAATTACCTCTTCATCCCCCCCGCCCCACTCCGTCCAGGAGTCACCACATACAATACCAGGAGACACAAGCCCCATCCTCACCACCCACTGGCACCCCACTCCTGCCCCGTTCCTGATCCTCTTACCCACAAGTGCAGGCCCTCTCAGTCACCCCTGCCCTTGGTGGGGAGAGAGGAAGGGCAGATTCTCTTACCAATGTTTGGATGCTTCAGCAGGCGGCAGATACGGGCCTCTCGCTCCAGCTTCTGATGATCTGAAACACAAGGAATTCCAGGTCAGGACTGTCGGGTTGGACGGTGGGTGGGGGAGCAAGGTGGATTTTTCCTCCCAAAGATGGAGCAGTCCCTTCATCTCCCCCTCTGAACCCCTAAACTCCCTGCTTCACTATGGGAAAGGAGAGAGGACATGTTCTCATAGGTAAACAAGAGGGATTTGAGTCATTAGTTTCTCTCTGGAGTCCCTTCTAAGCTCTGATATTCCATAATCCATTCTAAGGACCCTCCAGCTCTCTCAGACCCTGTCCTAAGGTCCCTTCTAGCCTTGATGTTCTAAGGAAGTAGATATTCTGCAAGGGCATCAACCAAAGATTGCAAAGGAAAGAGGCCGTCTCTTGAAACCAGACTACAATCATACTTACCAAGGTTTCTCTAACAGCCCTAAGCTTCTTGGTGCTGATGAGGCCAGGTCTTGGCAGGTTATCTTACCATGGCAAGGCCAAGTCTGAATTCTGGCTAGATGGACACAGGACTAGTAAACTCAGGAGGCTAGAAGATCTCTATGGCCAAATTAGGAAGGGTTTAGGATGAGACACCTGTGGTAGGAAGTTTGTTTTACTCATTCTTGGCCACCACTTGGGAAATCCTACCGGAAAACCCTACCTGGGTCCTAGGTGAATTAAGGAGAAAGAAGGGCTTGTGTCCAAGCCCAGGCCTCTGGGAAATTAGAGGAATTGGATTTCTCTGAAACCAGGGCTAGCGGCCACACAGGAGAAAGAGGGAAACCTGCCTCCAGTATATACCACACACACTGTCCCAGCTCTGTGGTCAGACCTGCGTATCTTTTTTTTTAAAAGAAAAGTTCAAGGAAAGTAGTTCTAGATCATAGCTCCTGGCCCTGGGCCTCTCCTTCCTTGAGATTATTTATTTAGGGCAAAGGAGACAAGGACAGACTTAGAGTACAAAATGTCCTAGTATAAGACACAAGGCCGCAGGTACCCAATTGGTGAACCTTGTGGCAAGCCCCAGCTACCCTGCCCTTGGTGAAACCACTACCCACAACATCTTTTCTCCTTCCCCTAATCTTTCTAGTGAGGGAAGGAGAACTCTGATGGTTTTGTTCCTTTTTCTAAAGGCTCCAACTTCTAGCTATCTAGTCTTGGCACAAAGGTGAGTATGGGGCTGGTCCCCAATCATGCAATCGTGGATAAGTGCAAAGGGCAGAATGGGGGAGAATGCACTAGAGGAAATTTAAAGAGGGAAAAACAGCTTTCATCTGGGAGGGAAGGATAGGTAGGCTTTTTGGAGGAAATGGCACCAGAGTGGGGACTAAAAGGAGAAGGGGGGATTTCAAAAAAAGAAGGAGACAGAAGTTGCAAGAATCCATTTCAGGCATGAGAAATAGTGCAAGAAAATGCAGAAAGACCAGAGGTCAGGATGAGATCGGAGATAGTGAGTAATTGGGTCTGGCTGGAATGTAGAGGAAAGGAATAGTATAAAATAAGTTTCATTTCATCAGCTCCTCAAAGCCTGTCCCCCCCAGTCCAGACCCAAGCCTCAATTTCCAGCCCCACCCACACCTCTCAGAATTCTGGAGAACCGCAGATCAAAACTAACATGTTGCTTTTCTACCAATTACAGCTGCTTCCCAACTAAACTTTCTAGCTGCCAGGAGGGGCTATTTAGAAAGGAACTGGAAAATTCTTGACCTTTCTTCATCCCCTTCATCAAGAGAAGTTACTTCCTAGAAAAAGGAAAAGAGTGTAGCAAAAGACATGGGCCAACCCAAGAGCCACCAAGTGTTGATGGAGTGAGGGCATAGTGAGCAGGGAATCTCTGCAGGAAGAAAGACAATTTACTTACCTCCTCAGTCCCTGAGGAAGGAGTTAGCTAGAAAGGATTTTCACTGTGGGGGGAGGGTGGGAAGAGGGGTGGCAGCAGAGAACACACACAGTCACGTTTTCCTGGCAGTTTTAATATTCTTCTTTTGAAAGCATCATGCCCCCTGCCTGGGTCCATTTTCCTTCCCATTTTTATTTAATGCCTATTGCCTGATGTCTTTCAAACTTGACCAGATTTCATACAGCTCCAGGCCTAGTCTACTTTGCTTGGTTAAATAGGAAATAGCTCTGCCAAGACTGCAAGAGATTATCAGTATCTGCAAATTCATCCTCTGTTTCAAGGCAACATGGTGCTAGATAGAGTGCTACACTCTGAATAAAACCTGAATTCAAATCCTGCTTCTCACTTTTACTAGCTCCATGAACCTGAGCGACCTTGATCCTTTCAGAGTTTCAGTTTCCCCATCTGTAAAACTTAGATAGGAAAAGCTATAGTTCTTCCCTCACAGACTTGTCATTAGGAAGGCACTGGATTAATTTTAATGTATTATATGAGCTATTTTACATTTATATTTCATTGATGTAGGGAACTTCTATCAGAGAAATTCCCTTTGCCAATGTAGATTGGTACCAACTCAACAAGGGAGTCATCTGGAGTGCTCAAAGGTTAATTGATTTGATTTGCCCAAGGTCATATGGCCAGTATATTTCATGATCAGGACTTGAACTCAGGTCTTCCTGATTTGAAGGCTAGCTTTCTATCTGCTATGCCCCTCTTTCTCTCCCTTGTTAACTTATAGAGCCACAGAGTTAAAGGCTTCACTACTGGAAGAGCAATCCAGTCCATTCCTTGTCTTTGATCAGGCAGCAAATTATCTGTAGATCCAGGACCAGGACCCAGGTACTGCCCAATTCCCCGCCCAATCAGAATAGAAACATCCTAGGATCTAAAAGTCAGAAAGGCCTAGGGAGATCTTACCCAAAAGTCTTATTTTACAAATGAGAAAACTGAAGCCCAGTGACTTGGGAGATAAAAACAAAACAGGAAAATAGAAGCAGAGAGAAATGTCCTTTCTCATATCCCCATTTCCTTCTTCCCATTCCTTCAAATGGGTCTTACCTGAGTGCCAAAGTTAAAAAGTAAGCCCACTAAAGCATTGTGAGATGCCTGGGCCCCACTTGGAAGTCCTACTTCTTGGGCACCACTTGGAAATCTCTCCTCTGACTAGCAACTCACATTTTTGGATGAACTATAATTTATTTTTGGAACCCCATTGATATAACATTCCTGCACATGGTTTTTGGCTATAATCTTCACAGAACTGCACGGAGAAAGTAAAGGAGCTGTAGCAGAGATATTAAGCTGATAAGTTCCATTGCTTGTTAAGGCCTGGGATTTTGGTCACAGAGGCTTCCTTGTTCTATAGAATGGCTGAGTGCCAAGGAAACCAACCACTCTCCAACCCCATTCCCAAACACAGATGAAAACCAGGAGCCAGGCACAGCCATTACCATCACCACCACCTCCCACAATGACCTTGTAACCTTCCACACCTCCTTCCTCCTCACACTGACATAAAAGGTAATAAACATACATAGGAGAAAGAACTAGATTTGGAGTGAGAATACCTGGGTTCAAATCTTGACTTTTCTGCTTATTTACTGTGTGATTTCAGGGGAAGTCCCTGGTATCTTTGAGCCTCAGTTTCCTTATCTGTAAAATAAAGTCACTGGACAAGATTTCTCAGGTTGCCTTCTGCTCTGAATCCTATATCCTGCTATATATATGAATCCTATATATCCTGCTCTTCTGATCCAGGACCCAGGAACAGATTCCCCAGAGAGCCAGGGATGCCTGGAACTATTCCAAAGACTCCCTGGAGTAAGAAGCAAAAAACTTTTTATTTTAGTTGATGCCAGTGCTTGAATAGTCAGCAGAAAAATTTGCTCAGAGAAATTGTACTAAGCCTCTTTGGGGCTGGAAGTCTGAGCTCTAAGGAGGCCTGGGGGCTTGAAGGCAGTGGGGCTCAGTCAGTAGGTGATACACTGGATAGAGCCCCAAGCCTGGAATCTGGAAGACCTGAATTTAAATCCAGCCTCAGACACTTACTAGCCGGATGACCCTGGGCAACACATTCAACCTCTGTTCACCTCAGTTTCTTCATCTGTAAAATGAGCTGGAGAAGGAAATGGCAAACCACTCCAGTACCTTTGCCAAGAAAACCCCAAATGGGGTCACAGAGTCAGACATGACTGAAAAAACAACTGAAAGACATGTAGGGGAAATGGGCATATCGAAAGTCACATCACCTCAGTGACTAGAACTCTCAGCTACCCATGGGGCAGTTTGCACAGTGAAGAGTGTGCGAGAGTTGAAGTCAGGAAGACTTGAGTTCAAATCCTGTCTCAGCCACTTACTAGTGTGTGTGGGATCCTGGACAAGTTTCTTAATCTATAGCTGTGTCTTAATTTCTTCATCTGCAAAATAGGAATAAAAATAGCACTTTCCTCGGAGGGTTTTTGTGAAGATCAAATGAGATTTTATATGTATATATATATATATATATATATATATATATATATATATATATATATATATATATATATAAATGTTTAGCATGTTTAGCAAACTTTAAAGAGATATGCAAACATTAGCTCTTCTGATCCTAGAAATAATCTACTGGATTTTATGCTCTGCCCAACACAAGAAGACATACAGGCTGAGTCAAGTACTGCCCAGGGTAGGTGGGAAGACAGGCTCAGTGTTGATCCAAAGGCTTCTGTTTCATCATAGGGACACAGAAAGGGACAACAGAACTGCCCCCTTCATAAGCAGGTCTGCAAGGGGATTGGGGCAAGCATTGTGAGGAGCAGGAATCTAGCCCAACACAGTCCTTCTTTGTCACTTGCCTCAGGCCCTGGACCACCCCCCCGGTAAGACACATCCAGTCACATTTCTAATTGCAGGTAGTCCTAACTGGAGGGATCCTTGTAATGCAGAGACTTGTGGATATCCTCCCCAATGAGTCTTGGACCAGGGGAAGAGATGGGCTGTCAGGTCCTGGGAGAGATTGGAGAGTTTCTGAGAGAGGGTGGAATCAAGACCTTTGTCTGAGTCAGGTGTGGCTGTCAGGGGCATCTGGTGCCTGGCTCTGGCTAACCTGACTGACATCAGATTAAGATTCCAAGGAAACTAGATAAAATTGGGAAGATGCCAAATGTTAGCATTTTACAGGTGCAGGCAGAAGCAGAACTGAACCATTCCCAGTCTATGATAATCCCAAACAGGTCTACGATGATGGTAGAGCAGGGGAGGAAGTGATTCTTCCAGATTAGCTGACATAGAGCCCTTCGGGCCATTGGTATTAATTCTGGAAGATCATAAAAAAGAGTAAGGAGAGCATGAGACTGGAAGGCAATGGGCTGGGATGGTCTTGTACCCTGCATTAACTTAGAGAGCTAACCTAGAGTAGTGAGAAGAGTGTTGGGCCTGGTGTCAGAAGAGGCCTGGGCTTGAATCCCGCCTCTGATACCTATTAGTGATGTGACCCTTGGCAAGTCCCATTATCCCTCTGAGCCTGTTTCTTCATCTGTAAAATGGAGATAGTAACACACAATGATTTCAAAAACCTAAAATGCTATATCAATGTGAGCATTGGCATTCATAAAATGCGTTACTTTAAGCAGACATCCATTCACGTACAAGAAAGACTGAAAGATAAGGAAGTCATGTACCAGCAACTGCAAATCTGACTACTATGATTACCCTTTTGATAGTCCAAAATGTTAACTCAAATCTAACATGATGACATTTACATTGATATGTTAAGGTTTCAGCGGCATGAGAAATTCTTCCATCAATGAGTATTTTAACTCATCCATTAACTTAGTAGACAAATTCCAGTCAAATCAAACTGTTCATTGCTTTCCAGCTTGGCGTTCATCTCCCATCTCCACTCTTCTGCATGTGGTTCCCCCCACCCATGCCTGGAACACCTGGAATGCACTCACTCCTTACCTCCACCTGTTAGAATCCCTGGCTTTCTTCAAGGTTCAGCTCAGGTGCCACCTCTTATAAGAAGTCTTTCCTGATCCCCCTGGTTTTTACTTTCTCCCTCCACAGATTGTTATATATGTTCTTGGTTCTAAATGTGGAACATTCACCTTCCCAAGAGAACATATCCTCCTTAGGGTCAAGGTCACATATTTGGTTTTGTTTTTGTATCCTGAGTGCCTAGCACAGTGCCTTGAATATGGTGAGTGTTAAATAAATGCTCCTGAGATTGAATAAATATTAGGAAGTTGCCTATGACTCAACAAGATTAAATGACTTAGGGGCAGCTAGGTGGTGCAGTGAGTAGAGCATCGACCCTGGAGTCAGGAGGACCTGAGTTCAAATCCAGCCTCAGACACTTAACACAAAAACTAGCTGTGTGACCTTGGGCAAGTCACTTAATCCCAATTGCCCTCCAAAAAGCAAAAATAAAAAAGATTAAATCACTTAGCCAGGGTCACACAGCCATTAGATATGAGACACGGGTTTGAATTCAGTCTTTCCTGGCTCCAAATCTAACAACGTATCCACTGTGCCATGATAGCTCTGATGAAATTTCATAGGGGAAAATAGAAGGTCCTGCACTTATAACTGTCTCAAGGATTGAAATAAGAGGCAGAAAAGAGGGCCGTTTTTTTTACCTTGGGTCTCTATGTACCTGAGTTTAAGATCTTCAAAGACATTCTAAAGAATGTCTACAAAGCCACTTCTTTACCTATAGACTTAGCTAAAAGTAGAAGCATATGTTAGCCCCAAAAAACCCACAGCATGTCAGATCAACTGCAGCCTTTAGTATCCGCATCCTTCAGAAAGAAGCAATGGTATGATTCCAAAGTGCAAATAGAAATTTGTCAAATCAAAGGATTTGGAGCTGGAAGGAGACTGAAAGAAGGACATGTGGTCTAAAATCCTTTTATAAAGAAGAAAGTCAAAGCCCAGGAAGGTTAGGTGATTTTTCCCAAGGTCACACAGCTAGTAAATGGCAGAGAGCCAGGATCCAAAACCAGGTCCTCTGACTCCAAATTCAGGGCCAACCATAGAACAAAGAATTAGAAGCTCAGAAGAAAGGCAGAGGGAAGGCCATTTCTCTTCCTTCCCCCAGAGTTCTTCTCAGGGCCTGACCTTGAACCAAGCTCAGTTGCTGGGGAATGGGGTATAGAGGTGGGAAAAGGCAAAGAAGGATCCCAGGATGGAAGGAGAAACCCAGAGTCAAGTCACTTACCTCGGGCTGAGAGTTTCTTCGTGTTGATAATCTTGGCTGCATACTCTTGACCAGCTAATACTTTCACACACCTTCTAACGATGGAAAAGGCACCCCTGGGGAGGAGGGAGAAAAAAAGCCAAAAGAAAATGAGGGTCCAGAAGCAGAGCTCTAGCCAGCAGTAATAGTACATGGACAAGTGCTGGAGAGGGGGAGAGGCCTCACTCTGAGCCAGGAGGGAGGAGAGCATGGCCCTGCAAGGGAACAGGGCCACCGAGGTGTGGGAGTTCGGGGATAGGGACAAGGGCTCAGAGCACCCTAAAATATAAAGGCAAGCCTCTTAAAAATGTGAGAACTAAAAGACTCCATAGAGATTATTAGCACAAATGCTTTCATTTTACAGATAGGGAAACTGACTTCCCCAGAGAGGAAAGGATTTGTCCAAGGCCACACAGTGAGTTAGTGCAGACATGAGACTATAACCCAGGGCTACTGACAATACAGCTCAGTACTTCTTCCAACCTACCATGCTGTCAAACCATAGTCTCCACGGTTGGGGAGCTTACAGTCTAATTAAGATCATAGGCTCACAGGATTAGAGCTGAAGGGGATTGCTTTGTAAACCTTCTAGTGTTATATAAATACTAGCTATCGATTCACAAGGCTTCTTTCCCTGGAACTTCTCCAGAACTCCACTCTACAAAAATAAGAAGAGCTAGGGGCCAGAGTGGTCCCAGACTGGTACAATGGAAAGAATGCTGGCTTTACAATCAAAAGACTTGGGTTCCAATCCTGATTCTGCCACTCGCCGCCTGTGTGATGTTAGGCAAATCCTCTGAATTCTAGCTCCTCATCTATGAGATGGAGCATAAATGGGACTGAATGGCCTAGAAGGTCCCTTTTAGCACTAAACTTGGGAAGGAAGAAAGGAAGGAAAGAGTGAAGGAAGGGAGGGATGGAGGAATGAAGAGAGGGAGATATGGAGAGAGGAAGGGAGGGAGACATGGAGAGAGAAAGGGAAAGAGGACAGAGGGAAATAAGGAAGAAAAGGAGGGGGGAAGAAAGAGAATGGAGAGAAGGAGGAAAGGAGAGGGGAAAGAAAGAAGGAAGAGAGGGAGGGAGGGAAGAGAGAGAAGAAAAGAAGGAAGGGAAAAAGGAAGGGAGGGAAAGGGGGGAAGTAGGAAAAATAGAAGGATAAAAGGAAGAAAAAGCAATGCAGGATATAGCAGAAAGACAATTAGATCTTAGATCCTGGGCTCAAATTCTACCTTTGCTACTTAAGTCACAGAGATTTAAAGCTATAAAAATGCTTAGAGCCTATGAAGCATATCAAATCCAAGTACCCCATTTTGTAGATGAGGAAACTGAGGCCCAGTGAGGAATAATTGCCTCCACACTGTCAGAGACAGAGCTAGATTTCAAGCCTAGGTTTTCTCACTTTTATTTTCTTTCTTTTGTTTTTGTTGCTGTTTCAAAGGCATATTTACAGAATTGTCTCCGAAGCAGCCTGAGAAGCAGCAGAAAAATCTCTGAAAACAGCACAGACAACTCAGCCTGCTCTTGTATGGGAAAGGAGCAGATGGCTGGGGGTGTGGGGGAGAGGGGGCTGGTGGCTAGGGAGTGTGTGAAAGGACAGGACAGGACAAGGGCTGGGGGGGGAGCTTCAATGGGATGTACTGGGAAGTATGAGGTTAGCAGAATGAGACCCTCCTGGGGGAGGTGAGAGGGGGTGGCAAGTGTTAGAGGAAGAAGCCTGGATCCTGGCTCAAAGCATATAATGATAATAGAATAACGTGGTGCTTTAAGGTTTACCAAGTGATTTCCCCACCCACATCAACCCCATGAAGTAGGAATTATTATCCCCATTTTACAGATAAAGTAACTGAAAGTCAAAGAGTTTAAATGACTTCCTCATGGTCGCACAGCTATTGGAGCCAGAATTCAAATCTGGGTCCCTTGACTCCAAGTCCAACGCTCTTTCTAATCGCCCACACAGACACTCACACATTCCTAATATTAGCTCACAGTCCTATACTTGGCTCCTCCACAACAACCCTATGAGAGATAGTGAAAGCGGTGTTCTTCCCATTGTACAGATGAGGAGAGTGTCAAACAAGCAAAGTGATTTGCCCCAGGACCCATGAATGGTGTTGAAGCCAAGATGTGAGTATTGGGAGCGCCTGATGGTGTCCCTGGGGGGTGGACTACCCTCAGTGTCCATAGTATGGTGCGGGAGGATGTCATCAGATGGCATTGGGGCAAGGGAGAACAGAATGATTACAGATCCTTGCAGGGAACAGATAAGACAGGAGAGAAAGAACAAGGAGTTCCTTTCATAACTGGTCTCCAATCCCTTCCACTTGGCGCCACCCAGATGGCCCTGGTTCCCCAGCTAAGGAAGTGGGAGAAAGGAGGGGCTAGACAGATGGGCTGGGAGCACAGGGCCCATCACTGAGAATGTGGAAAACTGTTAATGGCCTGTGAGAAGGAACACAGGCCTGGCCAGGACCTGGGCATCCAGGGACTCACACTGAGAAAATGGCTTTCTCACTGCCTGTTGACTGTACCCTTGGGAGCCAAGTGCAAAGTTTCCAGTTGGGAGCTGCTAACAATAAAGTCGCCTAAACCAGTACCTTCTGGATTTCAGTATTAACCATTACTCAGGGCTGACTCAACTGGCCAACTGCACCCACCAAAGGCATTATCTGTATTCCCTCCCACCAGGAACACTGCCCCACAGAAACTTCTGGTCCTGCTCCTCAGCGCCTCTGGCTCAGCTGAGAAACTCTCTCTGGGTTGTGATGCCCTGAAAGGCAGTATTAAAAAAGAGCCCAGGCTCTGGTGTCCAAAAACCAGGGTTCAAATCCCAACGCAGCTACTTACTAGTTGGGCGGCTTTAGCAAGGTAATTTACATTCTCTGCACCTCTTGTTGGACTCCCCCTCTAAGGTTCTTTCCACAGATGACCCTGAGATCTCTCTGGACTAAAGGAAATCGGACCCTTCGACTATGACTTGGACTTACACACGGTACCTGTCCTCCTGCAGCTAGCAGCATTTCCATGGGAGGTAGAGACTAATAAAAATCCATGTGTTTAACACAATGATAGAGTGCAGACATGGAATCAGAAAGACTCATCATCCTGAGTTCAAATCTGGCTTCAGACATTTACTAGTTGTGTTATCCTGGGCAAGTCACTTAACCCTGTTTGCCTCAGTTTCCTCATCTGTAAAATAAGGAAATCCCTCCAGCATCTCTGTCAAGGAAATCCCAGGTGGGGCCACAAAGAGTCTGACATGACTGAAACCACAACATATTTGTCACACCTTTTCATGGTCCTCACAAAAGTCATACATCATCTCTATTTGATTATTTAAGTAATTACTTTTCCAGGCTTATCACGCATTATTCCTGTTCATATACTCTGTGGTCCATCCTTCTTCTTCTTCCTCACATTTGACATCCCATTTCTCAGTGTCTGGAATAACACTCTCCCACTTTAGAATCCTTCCTCTCCTTCAAAGCTGAGCTTAAACATCTCCCCTGAGAGCAGGATTTCCCCAATGCCTCCGGTGGCTACTGCCTCCCTTCCTCCTCAAATTAATTTGTGTTTATTTTGTATGCATTTGATGTGTATGTGTTTTTTCCCTCAATAAAATGTAAACCCTTTGAGGGTAGGACTGCTTCATTTTTGTCCCTGTATCTCAAGTACCTGGTATTGTATCTGGCAAATGGTAGGTTGGTGCTTAATAAATGTTTGAATGCTTGATTGATTCTTAAACCTTATTATTGTCATCGAGAAGGACCAGAAAAGGAAGTGGATGGATCCCATACTGAGAGTGAGAGAGAAATATGGATATAAAAGTGCTGAGCCCATATACGGTGAAATATTACAAAGGCTTGGGTCTTCTTAATGACCTTAAGAGTCTTCTAGTATATTAGGTCACCCCTCTGAAAGACATGGAGGAGAATTGCACAGGATGAGAAGGTTTAGATGGACTGCAATCTGCACTGGTGTTAGTCAGTAAACATTTATTAAATGTCTACTGTGCCAGATTCTGTGCTGAGTGAAGGAAATACAAAGAAAGGTAAAAGGCAGCCCCTGATCTCAAGGAGTTCGCAGTCTAATGAGGGACACCATGTACAAAAAAGCTATGTGTAGTGTTGCTTGTTCAGTCATTTCAGATTCTGTGGGATCTTTTGGGGGGTTTTCTTGGCAAAGATACTGGAGTGGCTTGCCATTTCCTTCCTCAGATCATTTGACAAATGAGGAAACTAAGGCAAAGAGGCTTAAGTGACTTGCCCAGGGTCACACAGCTTGGAAATATCTCCGGCCAGATTTGTACTCAAGTCTTCCTGACTCCCAGCCCAGTTGTGCACCTAGCTGCCCATGTATAGTATAAACTGGGATTAATCCACAGAGGGAAGGCACTGCTATTAAGGAGGAAATGGAAAGGCTTCTTGTAAAAAGGTGAGATTTTAGCTAAGACTTAGCAGAGGCCAGAAAGAGGAGATGAGGAGGGAGATCATTTCATACCTGGGAGACAATGAATGAAAATTCCTAGAGTAGGGAAATGGAGTGACTTGGTCAAGGAGAAGCAGGGAGTCTGTTGTCACTGGATTGCAGAGTGGGGGACGGGGCAGGGGGGAGGTGTAAGAAGACTGAAGGTAGGGAGACAGTCAAGTTATAGGGGTTTTTGAATGACAAAGGATTTTATATTCAATCCCGAAGGTGATAAGGCATCAGTGGAGTTTACTGAGTACTGACATGGTCAGACTTGCTCTTTAAAAAGACTAGATGGCCAAGAATAGAGAGAAACAGGAGGCAAGGAGGCCAGCCAGTGAGGCTATTGCAGGACACGGGGTGACAAGGACCTGCGCCAAGGGCAGGGAATACTCATAGTGATGAGATCACAGATGCCCTGAAGTATCAAAGCAGTCTGGACCTCGGTTATGTATGAATGCCCCTCCAAGACTGCAGACCAACCACTCTGTAATTTAGCCTTAGGCAGTTGTCTGGGGGCCCTGAGAAATTAAGGGACTCGTCCAGATAGTGTCAGGCAGAAGCAAGATCTGAATCCAGGCCTTCCATTTTTCAAGACTGGTCCTAAATCCATTACATCCAACTCTCTCTTATAACCATAATAATAATAATAATGATCCCTCATAAGTACATAATGGTTTGTGCTTTTCGAGGCCCTTTGTTATCCCATTTGATCTTCCCAAACTGGTCCACAAGAGTCAGGACAATAATTAGGATGCCCATTTTACAGATGAGGAAACAAGCTCAAAGAGATTAAGGCACTTGCCCAAAGTCACACAAACAGTAAAAGGCAGAACCAATGTTATCAGTCAGGTCTCTAGAGAACCAGTACCAGTTACAGGACATTTTCCTTCTCCAGCCACCCCAGCCTGCTTAGCGCCACACCTCCTTCTGCCATGGGAGGCATCTACACTCCAATCCAGGATCCCTGAGAGTTTACATCCCTCTGGCAGATGCCACAGGGACATGATGTATTGGAACTGTCTCAGCCCGGAGCCCTGGCCTACACCAACGCGGCAGCAACACAGAGGGTACACAGAAGGCCTGGGAAATGAAAGATTTTGTTTGATGCTGAAGAACACTGAACCAACAGAAGTTCCAACATATTCCTTGTTTTGGCTGCTGTTGGCTTTTTCTTGAATGGTTTACAAAAAAAAAAAAAGGACATAAAACAGAAAGATCCTTTCCAGCTGAAATGTTCTGATTGCTGATGACTGTCAATCGGCATAAGGCCCACAATCTTTCTGGGAAGGATTGGGCCAACGGTCAGCAATGTGGTGAAGCCAGAGGAATTTGTCTTTAATGCCCCCTCCCCCCTTTTTACCTCTATTCCCAACAACCATTTTGGCCTCACTGGATCATACTTGGGTGATGGTTGGGGGCAGGGGAGGGGTCAGCTGCTGCTACTGCTGAATGGTGGAGTCCATCTGGAATTCAAGGGTCTAGGTTTGAGTCCTGACTGTCACTGACTAGCTTTATTGACTTCAAGCAAGTCACTTCACCCCCTCTGAACCTGAGTTTCTTCATCTGCAAAATGGAATCATAATTATATTACCTAACAGTGTTGTCGTGAAGATCAAATTAGACAATGTCTATAGTATACTTTATGCACCAATATACTTTATATAAATGTAAGCTATTATTATAACTCAGAGTAAGGTGTAGGGATTCCTTGGGCATGAGAAGGAGCAGAAGGGCTAGAGGGAATTGCATTTTCAAGGAAAGCCTAGAAAGAACCACGCTTAATTTACAGAAAAGTCTTATTAATGGTGGACTTCCCAGCATCGGTAACGGCTATTGAGATGTGGGGGGTGGGAGGTTGTCTTCCTAGCACTTCTGAAATACTTTAGTTCACATATAGAGCCCTTTACAATTGACATAGCACTTTAAAGTTGTTTACATAGCACTTTATATACATTATTTCATTGGAAACATACCATGGAAAGAGTTGTCTAGTCTTCCTACACATAATACTTACTGCCTGTTCCTCCTTCTGGAAATTAAAAGATCATTTAGGGCACTTGGGGCTGTGGAAAGTTCATGTTGCCTAGGTGAGCAGTGGTTCTCCTGGGGTGGGGGGGCGGCATTACTGGGTCTTTTAAGTACCAAATGGAATGAATGAATCAGAGGAAACTGTTAGCAGTTTAATTACATTCCCAGCCTGGATCCAGATCTCTTCTCTCAGAATGAAGGCACTTGGCCTGATAGGAGGGCAGAGTGAGCCCTAGAGTGCAGGGGTATGGGGGACAGAAAGAGGGTCTGAAGGGGCAGATTCTAGCCTTTGAAATCATAGAATTTCAGATATGAAAGAGACCCCAAAGTGCATCTGCCCCAATCTCTACCTGAAGCAGGTATCACTTGGTTACTTTTTTATTACTTCTATTGATGAGGAACTCATTAACTATTCAAACAACCCATTATACTTTTGGACCCCTTCAAAGAAAAGGTGCCTGAGCTTTCTAGGTAATCAATCAATCAATCAACATTTATTAAGTTCCTACTCCATAACAGGTGCTGTGCTAAGCTCTGGAGATACAAAAAGAAGTCAGTCCCTAATGTCAAGGAACTCACAATTTAATGGGGGAGACAATAAATAAATATATATATAAAAAGCTATACTCAGGATAAACAGGAAATAAATAACAGAGAGAAGGCACTGGAATTAAGAGAGTTTGGGGAAGGCTTCCTGTAAAATATGGGATTTTAGTTGGGAATTACAGAAAGCCA
>NW_027186372.1:34832018-34835881 GCF_028583685.1 Petaurus breviceps papuanus | reverse complement strand
CCCCCCCCCTTTTGCTTCCTCCCACCACTACCACTACCAAAAACCATCCCTGTTTCCTTTCCCCTTTCTGGAAGTTCTCTAAAGAGCATGTCTTTGATTGAGATTACAGAGTAGACAAGTTATACGGCATCCTTGTCAGGAAAAGACAAATGAAGCTGCCCAACCCAGACCCTTCTGGAAAAGACTTAGGGGCATAGGATTTAGAACTGGAAAAGCCCTGAGAGAATATCTTGGCCAGCCCCTTTATTTTATAGAGGAAAAAGATGAGTCCCAAAAAGGAGAAATGATTAACCAAAGGTGATACCAGTAGTTTGGCAAATCTTAAATTTGAATGAAAGTCATGAAGCTCTCAATCCAATTCGCAAATCTTTATTTACAGAGTGCTCTTAGGGGCAGTACTGGAGGGCTAAGTGGCTTTGGATTTAGAAAGTAGTCCGTAAACCAAAAGCCACACTCCTCATTGCACACTAGATCTCCACCTCATAGTAAAGGTTTACCCACTAAGATGTTTCATCATTTACAAACTGCACCCATTTAACTGTGAGCTCCTTAAGAAGAGGAACTTTTATCTTTCTTTGTATCTCTAACACTAAGCATAGTGCCTGGCACATAGTAAGCATTTAATAAACATTTATTGACTGACTCAATATCTGTAATCTCTTTAGATCTTCACAACTTCCCTGAGATATAGTCAAGAAAGAAATTATCCATATTTTTCAGATGAGAAAACTAAGGCCAGGAGAAGGTAAGGAATTTTCCCAAGGTCACAGAATCTGAGTTCTATGAGAAACTCCAGAAGTCATCTAATTTAAGCCCTTTCTTAGTGCAGGAATCCTTTCTATAACATACCTTCAAAAAGTAGCCACCCGGCCTCAGCTTGACTCTGTCTTGATGGGTAATTCACTCTGGAAGTATCTCAATCTCCCTTTCCCTTTGGGCAATGCTGGTTGCTAGGAAGTTTTTCCTTATATGAGGCTAAAATGAGCCTATCTGTAACTTCTGCTCATCATTCCCACTCCCATCCTCTGGGATCAAGAGGAGCCAGGTAGATTTCTCTCCTATATGGTAACCCTTCAAATATTTGCCAACATCAGCCGTGTACCCCCTAAGTCATATTTTCCCAAATAGACCCAACTCCTGGTTTCTAAACCCTTTACCATTCTGAGCTGCATCCTCTCTGCAGGACCCCTACGTTTTTTTAACTGGACCTGTGACTTCAATGATATAGGAAGCCCCCAGGTAAGAAAATTCCTTCTCTCCCAATGCAGAAACATTTGCTCTGAAATATAGCTTGAGGGAGTTACCTGCGGTCACTGAAGGGTAAAGTGATTCATCTAGTGTCCCAAAGTCAGTATTCTTCAGAGATGGGACTAAAACACCCCATTGAGGATCTGGATCTCTTATCCACATTCAGGGCTGCCTCCCCAGGTTGCCCTTCGTAAAGCATGGTGCCCAGGGCTGGAAATGATACTCTGGATGTCATAGGGCCAGTGGAGAGGACAGTAGAAATATAACTTCCCTCACCCCGTTCATTATGTTTCTATTTATGCAGCCTCAGACCTCATTAGCTTTTTCGGCAGCCCATATCTCCTCCATTGTATCTCGAATCTCGGGCAGCTGATTTTTCTTTTTAATTCAAGTGCAGTACTTTACATTTGTCTCTATTAGGTTCCACCTAATTAGATTAGGTCATCTGGCTAGTAAGAGGAAGAGCCAGGATTAAGAGCCAGGTCTCTTTGCCCCTAGTCTGAGGGCAAGCTTTCTCTTATCCCACGCTGCTTCTGCACCCATGTCCAATGAACCCATGTGTCAGGAACAACCCCTCTCTGACCCAGGGACCCTTCTTGCAATAGTGCCTTGGAGATACATAAGATTTAGAACCAGAGAAACTTCAGCAAGCACCTCATTCAACTCCATTTTAAAGACTGAAGAAACTGAGACCCAGAGAGGTTAGCATTTGCCCAAGGTGGGGTCAAAAGGTTTCAAAGGATCAGGCAGTAGGGAAGTGGTACCCTGGGGAAGGACAGTGTTCCTTTTTGGTGAATCTTCCCTGGACCCATGTGTGTGTGTGTGTGTGTGTGTGTGTGTGTGTGTGTGTGTGTGTGTGTGTGTGTGTGAGTGTGTGTGTGTGTGTGTGTATGTGTGCAACATGGTGTGAAGGTGTTGGAACAATGTACCTGTGGGTGAAGATCTTTGGAAAAGCAGAATGTCTGAATGTGTGTGTGTGTGCTCGCACACCCGTGCGCCTGCGTGTAAGTGTATGCCTGTGTGTGTCCACTGGCTCCTGCACCAGGAATGTTGCGTTTTGTAGAGATAAAGCTTCCCCAGGGGGTGCTGTGAGAAGCGCTTAGTGTGGGGGTGTGGGGAGAGGGTGTGCACTCAGATCGCAGTCTGTGGGTCCCAGATTGCAGGGGGAGTTGGCAGTGGTGTCAGCGTGTGTGTTGCGAGGGCTCGGTCGATTGTCAGTGTGTCTCAGCCTGTGTGGGGGTGGCTGAGGGGGCGCCTGAGCCATGCAGCATGCGCCAAAGCCCAGCCTGGGAGGAAACTTGACTTTCCTTCCCTCTCTAGAAGGATGGCTCAGGCTTGCTTAGAATCAGAATATGGAATCTGAAATGGACTTAAGGACAGAATGTCAGAGCTAGGAGGGACCTTAGAACAAAGAATGTCAGAGATGGGAGGGCATAGAACGTCTGACCCAAAAGGTCATAGGCACAATGTTGTAGCCCTCTCAGACCTTCTCTGTACCCCTTGCCCCATTCCCCTGTACCCTTCTCTCACCTACCTCAAGGATCTACCCAGTGCTCACAAGCTGCCCTGGGTCTCTTCTGTTCCAGGAAGAAGGCTTTGAATACATTCTTTCAAACTGAGGTAGTTGGGAATTGAGTATATTACTCTCTCCCTCCCTCCACCCTAGGATTATTTGCATTTTTAAAGCAGAATCTTGGGAAGATCAGATTTAACCCAAAGGAAAACAAAAAGATCTAATGAGGTTATTGAAAGCCAAAAATTCAGAGTTGGGTCTACTAGGGAGGAGGCAAGAGGTAAGAGGCTCTGATACCCTTTCCATCAATGGTGATAAGGCTGGATAATTCATCAATGCCAAAGGCAGCACATAGAACCATCTTTCACATCCCCAAGATCTTTCTATGAGAAAGATGGATTATTATCATGTGCTGATCATTAAGTCCCATAATGTCATGACTCGTCCAGGGACTAAAAATAAAATATTAATGTCTTATTATTACTTCATTTTATCATGAAAACATCTTTGTCAGAAAGAGGCATTCTCATTCTTATCATCATGGCATCAAAGGTCACACAGTAAGTCAAAGGGAGAGGTAAGATTACAACTTGGGAAAAGGTGAGCTCCTTGCCGATAGAAACTCTCTTTTTTAATTTTTTTGTCTCCCCAGTGTATTGTACACAGTAGGCAAATGTTAAACTGAATTGAACCTAGAGCTTCAGGCTCCCAAGAACCTTCTAAAAGGCCATACTACTGTTCACAGATCAAGAGAGAGAGACAGAGACAGAGAGTACAGGGAAGCTGCCCAGGGCTCTTCTGCTAAAGGCTTTTTTCTGTGGGTTGGGGAAGGTGGGCAGTGCAGTGTGCAGGGCTCTGAGTAAGAAGACACCTCCATAAGGAGCTAAAAGTCTTTGTTTTGCTCTTTCACACCTTCCCAGCTGAGGCAGCCCCTGCAGATATCCAGCTCTTTTTTAACCCTCTTTCTCCCCCCAAGTCAGTCAATGTTCAATCTCTCCTTTCCAAAGAGAAAGAAAAGTGTGGGTTGCATTCTCTCTCTCTCTCTCTCTCTCTCTCTCTCTCTCTCTCTCTCTCTCTCTCTCTCTCTCTCTCTCTCTGTCTC
>NW_027186372.1:34831650-34831918 GCF_028583685.1 Petaurus breviceps papuanus | reverse complement strand
CTCTCTCTCTCTCTCTCTCTCTCTCTCTCTCTCTCCCTCCCTCTCTCCTCTCCCTCTCTCTCTGTCTCTGTCTCTCTCTCTCTCTGTCTCTCCCTCCCTCCCTCTCTCCTCCTCTCTCTGTCTCTCCCTCCCTCCCTCTCTCCTCTCCCTCTCTCTCTCTCTCTCTCTCTCTCTCTCTCTCTCTCTGTCTCTCTCTCTCTCTGTCTCTTTGTCTCTCTGTATCTCTGTCTCTCTCTCTCTTTCTCTCTCTCTCTCTGTCTCTCTCTCT
>NW_027186372.1:34788634-34831550 GCF_028583685.1 Petaurus breviceps papuanus | reverse complement strand
TCTCTCTCTCTCTCTCTCTCTCTCTCTGTCTGTCTCTCTCTCTCTCTGTCTGTCTGTCTCTCTCTCTCTCTGTCTCTCTCTCTGTCTCTCTCTCTCTTTGTCTCTCTCTCTCTTTGTCTCTCTCTCTCTTTCCCGCTCCCTCCCTTTCCTTCTCCCTCCCTAATAAAACCCACTTCTGAACCTCTTTTTGAGCAATGCTGATGATTACATACTGCCGCAGGATAATTTCCTTCCTCCTTTCTATAACCTGTCATGGGGGTGGGATCTAAAGCCTCAGAGAATGTCAAAGCCACAAGGAGGCATCCCTGCCATGCTCCTCCTCCCCAGCAATGGGTCTGTGCTTTCCCATTCTCCTCTTGGAGAACCTAGTCACTGACCACACCAAGGCAGGAACAGCTCTTAACTGATGGCTCTGATTAAGGCCCAGGCCCAGGCCATCCACCTGCCCAAAGGTGTGACCCTCCACATGGTTTAGAGCATAAGACTTCCCTGGATTGCAGCTTCCTTGTCTTTCTGTCCCTTTGACCCAGCATCCTGCCATTTCCCCTGACCTGACCCCGAGCTATTCCTGCTAGCATAGGTAAACATAATCACAGCTCCCATTTCTACGGTGCTTTGGGGCTTAGAAAGTACTTTCCCTTCAACAATCCTGCTAGGCAGGTAGTGAAAGTATTGTTACACAGCTAATCTTAGCTGACTTGAACCCAGATTTCCAGACTCTAATTACAGGAACTCTCTCCACTGCAGAATGCTGCCTAAACAAACGTGTGTGTGTGTGTGTGTGTGTGTTAGGAGAAGTGTTGAAGAGAGCCAAGAAATGGGCATTTTCTGTTCTCCTTCCTCACCCCAGAATGATCAGTCAGGGACTTCTTAGACACCGAATTCGTTTAGGCCCACTTTGCCTTGACAGATTGGAGGCATCTCCTTCCCCTTGGCCTGGCTCCTAAGACTGTCTGGATAACTTCTGGCTCTGTCATATCTGGGATTCAGCTTGTGGCTACTCTAACTGCCTGCCAGGACCCCATTGACAGTCTCTCCCTGGTGACCACAAACTTTAGAGTCATCTCTCTTGCCCAGGGAGGTGCCAGAGAATTCTTGTGCCTGGCCTCAGCCCTGACACTGACTACCAGAGGGTTCAGAAAATTTAGACTTTGAAATCCTCCGGTTCTAGTCTAACCCAACCATGAGACCCGGAAGGAAAGTGATTTGCTCTAGATGGCACAGCCCGTAAGAGACAACTCCATAGATCCTCTGACTTTGGTCTGGCTCTTTGGCAGCTCACCAATCAAGCCCCTATAGCTGGATGAGGGAACAATCAAAGCAATGTTAACAAATGCCAGTATGCCACAGAGTTAGTATGATCCGGTCAGGAGGGTAGATGGAACTCAGATGGCTGTATCACTCTCCCAAACCATTACCCTATCCTGCCAGGACATTGGTTAGCCCTTGCATTCTTTGCCAGCTCCCAGAATATCCTTTCCTCCCCACTGTGCACACACACACACACACACACACACACACACACTCCAATTTATGCCAATGTCCAGTCTTCTTGCCCAAAGCATTAAAGCTCAGTCTCCACATATCACCCCATACACCTTCCCCTGCTTCCCCACTGTGTGGGTACATCCTAGGGCATACCACTCCTCAAAGAGCCATCGGCAGGCATTTGCATGTGAGTGCCAAGGACCACGGAGGAGAAGCCTCTAGAAGGCAACATTCCAACAATACCCCCACAGACACCCAGGATTCAATCATATCCTTCTCCTCTTGGGGCAAAACATCACTTTTACTTTCACTTGGAGTGACTGAATAACCCTCCCTTCTCTGTCACTCTTTATCCACCATACAGCCCTACAGTCTCAGAGAAACGGAAAATGGGTGCACCCCAAGAAGCAGCCGCTTAGGACTAACTGGCATTGCTGAATCTCTTCAGTGCCTTCAGAGACAGCACAGGACCCTTTCACGTCCTGAGCAGAAGGGCCACATTCCCCAAGTTCCCCAGCTCTGCCCAACCTTGTTTTCCCCAGACCCACTCCAAATCTGAGCTCACCTCAGACATGCTAGGACACATGACTATCTATATCCCTTATAGATATTCACAGCACCTTCAAGTACATGCATTAACATATGCACCCGCTGTGACTGGCTCACACACGCACAGCCTGCTCATGTGCAGGCAGCTTTCCTGAACATATGCATATAGCTAGCCTCCCACACATGGGCATATCATATATTCAGGTCTTGCGCACACACCCCATACTAGCATGCCTTCACATGGACCCAACCTCCTCCCATATATAGGCACACACATTCAGTCAGCCCTCATGGATGCATCTATGCTTAGATTCAGACCCACACGACTATGTAGGAACATATCAGCACACCTTTACATATGTTTGCAGACTCACGCCGGCACATACACACATGTTCATATAGTCACACACATGTTCATATACTCAGCATATTCCCACACAATGCACATACAGATGCAAACCAGCACCCTTTCATGGATTCACACTAGATGCACACAGATGCACGGATACACAATCCCCTATATACATACACACCCAGCTTCCACAGCCTGACTAGCTGGAACCCAAATTCTGAATGGCTGGTACCTCTCTGTCTTGCAAACACTTCAGCCATGAGCAGAAGACAGAGGGTTAAGTGCTAACAGGTCAATGTGGTGCAGTGGAGTGAGCATCGGATTTACAGGCAGAGGAACAAGATTCAAATCCTGCTTTTCCTACTTAATACTTGTGTGACCTTGGGAAAGTCACTTTGTCTGGGGTGATCTGGTTTTTTCATCTATAAAATGGAAGCTTTGAACTAGACAGTCTCTAAGGTTCAAATCAGCTCCAAACCCTATGACCCAATGCAGATGTCGCCTAACCTACTTTAGGTTTACATTAGGGTTCCAGGCCCCCTGAGAGTACTGCCACTGGGACCCCCTATTCTCACAGCTGCTGAGACTGTGAAAATAAACTTCAGGAAAGTCTACCTGCCAACCTAGTCCCAGTCCCTTCCCATTCTGTCCCCTGCATGGACCAACTCTAGCCAACATTCATAAAACCAGGTTAAGCATCAGCAACTTGGTATTAACCAGGCATACCCAAGGACCTCTCTATCTTCCCTTACTTTGTCAGCTATTTAAGTTCACCCAGGACAGCTGGGCCACAGATCCCATGGGTCTGCCCCTCCCTATCCCTACAGACAGAAAGTGCTCAAAGATGCCTTCTAAGCACCACTCCCTACAACCTCCCTCCATCACCACAAGGCAACCAGGCTTTAACCCTGCACGGACCAGGCTAAATACTTAATAAATGCTTGTTTCCTTCCCTCCCTCCCTACTGCCAAGGCCCTCTGTGGTGCTAACTTTGGCTGGGAGGAGCTTGCTCAGAAAAGTTGGCCACTCTCCACAGTCCGGGCAGTATGGGCATACATGTGCATGCAGTCTAGTGCATCTATATGAGTTGTATGTGCATGAGTATACAAGGGCATGTTAAGTGTTTGCATGCATTCATAAGCAGGAGTGAGCTCAGTAAGCATGCATAGGTCATGTTCCTGGATAAGCACATACATATGTGTACACACACACACACACACACACACACACACACACACACACCTCCAATAATCCTCCAGTAAACCAACAGCTTTGATCAGACATCTTCTCTCTTTCCCACCTCGGGGGAAGAGATCAGCCTGATTTCCCCCCTTCCCTCACAAAGAAAACTTACTTGCCCAGTTCCTCAAAGAGCTGATATTCTTCAGTGAAGCGGGTGCAGGTAATTGTGGCCATGCTGCCCAGCAAGGCAAGGAGGCAAAAGCCAGGTGAGGAGAGCTATGGAGCTGGAGAGAAGAGCTGGGCTGGAAGGCAAGCGACAGCTCACAGCTCACTGATGCCACTCCTCTCCCGGGCTCCTCTGGGGGCTCCCAGCTGCTCGCTTCCCCGAGCAGAGGGAAATGAGGGAATGGGTTTGATTGGCAAGCTTGGAGATAATGATGAGGGCAATTTGTCTCCTCTAAGCCTCACAAGCCTTCGTCAGCATCCAGGTTCCTATGGCAACCACCTCTGAAACGCCCTGTTTCCGTTGCCCCAGCAACTGCCTCCCAAACACCTGCAGGCCACAGGGCCCAGGTCGGGGGCGGGGGAGGGGAAAGCAGCACCCAGAGAGAGGGAGGGGGAAAAGGAGAAAAAACTTACTCCCCAGATAAAATAAGTAAATAATCTCCCAACCCCACCCCGAACGCTGGGGTGATTGAAACAGATGGGCTAGGATTAAGTGGGGCAAAAAAGGGTTGTCATGGCAACTACCCTTGCCACATTTCAGGACGGTCCCTGAAAAGACAGGATGCTGTTGCCCTAGCAACTACATCTCATCCTCCAGAAAAAACAGGTATTGCCCTGTTGCCCTGGCAACATTCAAGTTCCAAGGTTTAGAGAGAAATGATGTCTAATTCATCCAGACCCACATACATCTCTTTCTCATTTCACTCTTCTTTCTCCCTGCTCACCTTTCTCCTCTTTCCTAACTCTCACTTCTCCCCTCTCTCTCACCTCTTTTATTCTCTTTTTCCTCTCTCACCTCTTTCTCAGTTTCAAGCTTTCTCTCCTTTCACCTCTCACCTGTCACCTTTCTTTAATCTTCCCTTTCTCACTCATCTTTTTCTCTTCTCTTCTCTCTCATGTCTCTCCTTTCTTTTCTCCCAAATACTCTCTCTCCCCTCTTGCTCACCTTTCTCCCCTTTTTTCTCCCTCATCTTTGCTCTCTCCCCTCTATTATCACCTATTGTCTCAGCTCTATCTGCTCTGTTTTTTTATTCTTCTTCCGTATCTCTCATTCCCACTCTCCTCTCTTCTGTTTTCCCTCCCCCCACCTTCTACTTCATTGAGTTCCTGCTTTTGCACTGCACCCCTTGTTAGAATCACAGGCACTAGGAGGAATACAGAGAAGTCTCAGAACTGGGGTCTTGGAGAGAATCCTCCTTTGTGACCCAAGCCATGAGCTGGTCCTCTCCCAAGGCTCCTTGACTGGACATTAGACTCTGCCCCTCCCAGCCCTCCTTCCTTAAAGGAATCACCAAGTTGCTCTCTCCTGGGGGCCCTGTCCTAGTTTCTGTTTTTTGAGAGATCCTAGGAGTGGGGGTTGGGGCAGGAGCAGCAACCCAAAGTAGTGGAAACAGAGCTGGAATTAGAAGACCTGAGTTCTATTCCACCTGTGCCATTATGTGACCTTGGGCAAATGACTTCCTCTCTCCTGAAGGTGAATTTACTTATCTGCAAAATGAAAGGCTTGGACTGGTGACCTCTAAGGGCCCTCCTAGCAGCAGGAGTCAATCTCTACCATGGCACCCATGCTCCTTCTGTGTGTTTGGCCAGACCAGGGGGATAACCAAAAGCTAGGGGGCTGAGAGGGGAACAGAAATCGGGTCCAAGTTTGATCCCATCTTCCCTTTCCTGACCTCACTCTAACCACCACATCTGAAACCTTTGGCACTTGTCTGGAAAGGGATGGTCAGCATTCTCACCATGGAAAAAACTCATCCTGATATCTCTTGCTCACCATGAGCACCACTCTCCTCACTCCCCCCACAAGTCCATATTCCCTGCTGACTTTCATTTTCTCCACCAGCAGCTATAACTACAGGACTCTTTGCCACCACTCCCTCCTATGCCTGAGGCCTTCCAAGCATTCACCATCCTACCGGTAGTCATTACCCCATCTTTCTAGAGGAGACAAAGGGAGATCCAGAGAGGTTATAGGCCCACAGCTCTACCAGGGACTAACCTGGGAATACTAGTTACAGACCTAGTCAAGATCATAAACTTCTATGTTTTCCCAGGAGGAGGGAATACCTTGGTTCCATTTCACAGTCAGATAAACTAAAGCCCAGGAAATTGTCTTGCAGTGAGGCCAGAGTTAGGGGTGGGGAGGGAACAATTTCAAGCATCTACATCATTCTCCAAGATTTTCTAATTCCACCCCACCCAGTTATCAGCAATGCTGGCCTCTTTCCTTATAGGCATTTCCCACACTCTAGTGACTTGCTTTTATTCATCTCCAAAATCCCTGTGTCTAGGGATATTCTAGGGATCTGGATTCCAGATGATCTCTCTCTCTCTCTCTCTCTCTCTCTCTCTCTCTCTCTCTCTCTCTCTCTCTCTCTCTCTCTCACACACACACACACACACACACACACTCTCTCTCTCTCTCTCTCACACACACACACACACACACACACACACACACACACACACACACACACACACCCCATCCTACCTACCCACTCCCACTCCCATCTTTCCCTGGTTGCAGGAAATGCCGCCCCTTGCCCGGGAGCCAGAGATGGGAACAGGGAACACCCAGCCCCTGAAGAGATACACTCCTCCAGGTGGCGAATTACACTCTTCAGGTATAGCTGCTTTTTCAAAGGAAAGAAATCACAGAGGGCGGGGGAGATAGAAAGGGGAATGAGAAGAGAGGGAGGGAGGTGGAAGAGAGGGAGGAGGTAATGGCTCAGCCATTAATTGCACCATCACCACCTTCAGAAAAAGGAAAAACTACTTGGTTTTGTTTTTGCACACAATACACTTTCCCTTCTCCCGCCAACGTAGCAATTCAGAAGCATAAAGGAGGGCCCTGTCATGTGCCTGGGCACACAGGACTGCCACTCAGCTAATGGGCATCAAAACATTGGATATGCTATTACCTCCACCTTCGGTACCCACCAGGAACAGGACAGTTGCCCTTTGGCAACATGAGTAGGGGAAGGGGTGGATAAAGGGGTGAGGGGGAGGAATTTAACTAAGAGAGCAGGGCTTGGCAGAAATCTCAGCCACAGAGCAAGGGACCCAACAGGATGTCCTGTAGTTCCCACCTCCTCATGTCCTGGCTCCTCCACCTGGATCCCTTCTTCTGCCACCCCCACCCTTTCCACAGAAACTGTGCCTAGTGAAAATGCCCACCCCAAGCAGGGGAGGGTGAGATGGAGAGGTGACCACTATGAAAGACCAAGAAGCTTGGAGACAGAAAACTGGACTAGGAAAGATATACTATGTTTTCTTTATATCTGTTAATCCCTCTACTGAATTTCTAGTCCAAGGAAGCAGGCCTTTGTATATCACAGCTTGCCAAACCCCTAATGCCTCCTTTCTCTTTCCTAGGGGATAGTATTCCTTTGTCTGCACTTAGAGAACCCGGAGGGCAGAAGTTTTATCAGACCATAGAATATTAGCAGTGAAGACACTTTAGAACATAGAATGCTAGCTTTAAAAAGAACCTTAGACATTTAAGTAAAGATTCTCATTTTATGCAAGAGAAAACTGAAGCTAAGAGAAAGTAACTTGCTCAAAGTTATACAACTATTCACTGGTAGAACTGGGGTTATAACCAGCCATGTACTAGTAAATGTTTAATAACCACTGAAGTGACTTGCCCAGGGTCACATGGCTAGTATCAGGAGCCAGATTTGAACTCAAGAAGATGAATCCTTCTGATTCCAGGCCTGGTACTCCGTGCTACTGGCTGCCCTCTCAGTCGCTGATTTCTGAGATGCAAATGCTCACCCTGAAAATTTAACAATCAGCTCTCAAGCATCTAAGCTAGCTGGCTTCCTTCAGCACACACAATTCGGATCCCTATAACTCAGAGCTATACCATATTGTCATCTTATCTAGCTCCCAGTCCTAGACATGTAGCAGTTTGTGTGACAAAGATCTGGAGATGGAAGAATTTTAGTTAACCACAAGATCAATAAAGATGTCGAGTATGACATTGTTTTAATCAATCAATAAATGAATGAATAAATAAATGATGCCATCCTGGGTTGCACAGAATCAGGGCTGGACCATATCTAGAGCATTGTGTTTCTTTCTGGGCATCATCTGTTGGGAGGGACATTGGCAAGGACAGAATAAGGTAGCCAGAATAATGAAGGAGCAAGAGATTGCGCCATTTGAGGATCAGTTCAAGGTTCAGAGGGATTGTGGTCACTGTCTTATCTGAATGAATCAGACTTTTTCTGCTTAACCCCAGAAAGCAGACTTAGAAACAACCAGGGAAAGTCGATACTGAACTGATTTCAAATCAACATAAAGAAGAACTTTCTAACAGATATGACAAACCATCGATTGTGCTGCCTTACATACTAAGGAGCTCCCCACCACTGAAGGTATTTAAGTAGTGTTACATCTGTCTCATAACAGATGTTGCAGAGAAAGCAAGGGCTTTGTAACACAAGGTAGGTGAATATGAGTGATTCCTCCCTTTTCTTCCTCTCTCCTTACACTCCTTTCTGCCTCACTTCTTGAAAAGTCCCTCCTTTCTTTCCCTGGCAATACCAAGAAGAGTTATGGTAAGGTGAAGGAAGAAAAATGGTTAGGTGATGGGAGATGGCGAAGAGGGAAAAGGAAGATGCTGGGGTGAGGTGAAAGGGTCCTCCTGACTAAGTCACCTTGACTGAATGCAAATTCTCCTAGTGGGTGTGGGGTAGAAGCAGGTGAAGCCACAGAGAGAGGAAGGTCACTAGTGGATCATCTTCTACTCAACAAAAGTGAATTCTCATCTGGAAAAGGCAGCACAAGAGGATTGGTCTTCTGATTGGATCATCATTTCTCACCTTACTGTATAATTACTGCCACTGATAAGGAGGAATTATAACAAATGTATAGCTTCCCTGCCTACCAGATTCATAGGACAGAGAGGAGGGATGGAAGGAAAGAGGGTACTGTCAATAGTGCCCAGTGGTCTGTGGCAGCAGTGACAAGAAGCCAGCTTGTGTTTGTCCATCAGTGAGAGCAGGAAAGGATGATTACAGCCTCTGGCACTCATACCCATGTGCATGCTGACATCTGGCATACATGTATGTGGTTGTCTGAGCATAAGCACGATGGACTGACACCCAAGCCCACCAAGTCCTTACTTTGCCATGCTGATATGGTGGCCTACATATGTGCTCAGCTTAGTGCTGTGGCTTCCTACTGTGCCCAGGGGGCAGCATTTGAGGTCAAAATAAATTTGTTTCCCAACTTTCAAACCATGCCAAATTACATGAGCAGGGAGGTCTAAGTGACTTCCTATCCATATGACAACGCAGAGACATGTGTTTGGATTCAAGGGAACACCTCTGCATGACTGTCCAGGACAGGGACATGTGAGGGATACTGAATCTGTCCATCGACCCTTACTTAAGTATCCCCATGGACACAAAAGAATGCACTCAGATGGCCAGTCTTCTGATACTAGAGTGTCTGTCCCCAACTCCCAGCTCCCCTGATTCCTCCCTACACTTGGAAGATATTCTTTCTGATCCCAGGTGGAGAAGAAGGTTGTCAGTATGATTCTCCAGGAGTAAGGACTTATACCATTGAACAATTTAGGGAATAGAGATAAAAAGGAATGGAGAAGTGATTCATAAGGAGAAAGAGAGGGTATCCTGAAGGGGACCCCAATTCACTCACTGAATGGCAGTGCAGCTTGGGACAAAGGTTGTTTTGATCTTAGATTCAAGTCTTGACTCCAACCAACCCTTACTAGCTATAAGACCCTGAGGAACTCACTTCACATCACTGGACTTTATCTATTTCTTCTGTACAACTAAAGTAATAATACCTACACACACTATCCACTTCACAAGGTTCCTCTAAGTTAAGTGCTTTGCAAATCTTAAAGCACTATAGAAATGGGAACTATCATTATTAATCAAAGAGAATCCTAGAATCTCAGAGTTGGATGGGTTCTCAGACAGGTTCTCAAGTACAGCTCACATCTGAACAAGAGTCCCCTCCTTACAACTTATAAAAGGAATGGTCATCCAGCCTTTGCTTGAAGAACTGAATTCAGGAGAAGTCTGTTCTTCACTAAGGCAGCCAGGGGTGTGCTGATAAGTGTTTAACAATCAGCTCTCTAGAAATTTAAAAATGTGCGCTCTGTATACTTTTAAGTTAAACATGCATTATTAATATTTTCTCTATTTTTAAGTCTAAATAATTCACAAAGCAATAAATCAAGCCCTGGCTTGTAGTATTTGCTGCTGAGGTGTAAACATTCATGCTGAAAATTTAACAATTGACTCTTGAGGGGCAGCTAGCTGGCACAATGGATTAGAGTGCTGGACCTGGAGTCAGGAGGACCTGAGTTCAAATCTGTATTCAGGCACTTACTAACTGGGTGACCCTGGGCAAGTAAGTCACTTATCCCTGTTTGCCTCAGTTTCCTCATCTGTAAAATGAGCTGGAGAAGGAAATAGCAAACCACTCTAGTATCCTTGCCAAAGAAAACCCCAAATGGGGTCATGGAAAGCCAGACATGACTCAGCAACAACTTGAGAGCTGGTTCAAACTTATGGATAGCCTGGATAGTTGGTAGACTTTTCCTTGTGTCATCTTCATATTTCCTTCCTAAATCTCCCTTCTGCAACTTCTACCCATTGCCCCTGCTTTTGCCTTCTGGAGACATCATCTAATCCTGCTTCATGACAGCCCTTCAAATTCTTGAAAATGACCACCATGTTCCTGCTAAGTCTTCTCTCCACATTAAAGAACAACAGATGTTGTTGGGGGTGGCTAGGTGGCACAATGAATAGAACACTAGCCCTGGAGTCAGGAGGACCTGAGTTCAAATCCAGCCTCAGACACTTAACACTTACTAGCCGTGTGACCTTGAGCAAGTCATTTAACCCCAATTCCCCTGCCTTCCCTCCTCAAAAAAAGAAAAAAAGCACAACTTTATATGCCGTGATCTCAAAGCCTTTTACCATCCTGGTTACCCTTCACCAGACACTCTCTAGCTTATTGATATCTTTCTTAAAATGTGACACCCAGAGTATTCCAGGGATGGTTTGACCAAAGCAAAGCAGAACATCTCTCATTCTGGACATTATGACTCTTATGATGTAGCCTAAGATTACATTATCTTTTTTGACTGCCCTATCACACTATTAACTTATATCAACCATACAGCCAATTAAAACCTTCCCCCCCCCCAATATTAAAAACATCTTTTTCAGATAAACTGCTCCCTAACCATGCCTTTCCTGTGTTATACACAGGCAGTTAACTTGTTGAATCAATTGTAAGATGTGCATGTTTCCTAATTCAATTTCATTTTATTAGATTTAGCCCAACATTCTTGTCTTTCAAGATCCTTTTGGATCCTAATTCTGAACTATATGTTAGCTATCACTCCAAACTTCGTGTCATCTGCACATTTGGTAATCACTTTCATGCTTTTATTCAAATTATTGATAAGATATTAAATAACACAGGCCCTCCATTAGGCACCTCCTTCCCAGCTGACATGGAACTAATTAACTTTTGTAATCAGCCATTTAGCCAGTTCCAAAAGCACCTCATCATATTTTATGTAGCCTCTATCTCCAGCTCATCCACAAAAATAACATGAGAGATTTTTGTCACGTGACTTGCTCAAATCTAGGCAAACTATATGACAGCATTCCTTTGATCTAGTAACCCTTTCCAAAAAGAAAAAAAAAAAAGGAAATTAGGTTAGTCTGACATGATGTATTCTCAGTGACGCCATGCTGGCTTTTTGTGATTGCTACTTCTCTCCCTCTACACGTTCATTATACTTTGGTCAGTATGTTCTAACAATGTAAATAGAAAAAACAATGAAAATCAAATCAAATCAAATCTTGAACACTGGCTAATTATAATGGCCAAGCTTGACTCTGAAAGAGAGAGGGGAAAATACGACTCCCTCCTGTCTTTGCAGGGATGGGGGACGAGGAGGGTGGAATATTGCATCTGCTGTCAGTGGCTCTGTTGGTTAATTTTGCAGAACTGGTTTTCCCCTCTTTTTTTACTCTCTGTTACAAAGGGTAGCTCTCCGGGTAAGAGACAGAAGGAAGGAAACAAAAATGTATTAAACGCCTACTGTGTACCAGACCCTGTGCTAAGCACTTTACAAATATTATCTCATTTGACCCTCACAACAATCCTGGGAGGTAGGGGCAATTATTCCCATTTTACAGTTGGGGAAATTGGGGCAGAGAGGTTATGTGATTTGCCCAGGGTCACACAGTAAGTATCTAAGGTCAAATTTGAACTCAGGTTTTCCTGACTCCAGGCCAGCTCTATCTACAACACCTTTTAGCTGCCTCTCAAAGGGATATATTTGAAATTAAGCGAAAAAAAAAACCCAATAAATCTAAAGATAAACAAAGAACAAAAAAAAGAAATATGTTCTAGAATTTTTCCGTGATTCAAAGGCAATAATGCTGATCTATGGTGTGTACCTTCTACTTTCTTCTTTAAAAATAAAAGGCGGCATTTGCCCTTTTCCAACACTTCTTTCATTCTTCAGAGATGAAAGGATTCTAAATCTTAGAGATGGAAGAGAATTCCAAGATTGTCCTTCCTTCCAATTCCCTCATTTTACATGAGGAATCTCAGGCCCTAGATATAAAATGACTTGCCCAAAGTCATATTGGTGACATATAGGGGCAAAATTTGTACCCAGACCCCAAATCCAGCATTTTCACTGTACCATGTTGCCTCTTGGGGCAGGAAAGAATGAAGGAAAGTGAAAGGAAATGGGAGAAGTCAGGAGACAGCAACCCAGTCCAACAGGGGGGTTATCACACAGCCAGGCAGCTGCCCCTGACCTGGTTGGGTTCCTTGACTGCCCAGTGCCAGGGAAGTAAACAGACAGGCAAGGAGGAGGAGGGCCAGAACCCAGTGGGAATGACTATCAGGAGTGAGCATGAGTGGTCCACTATCCTAAACCTAACGGGTCTATCCTCTAGAAGCCAGGTCAGAGTACTGGGAGACCTGGGGCTCAGGCCAATTCTACTTTCCTCACTCAAAGGACAGCTTCCCCAGGCTCACAGAGTGCAAACCCCAATGCCCTGAGTAGGGTGAAGGGAGGCGGTGAATGTCCCCTAAGAAGCAGGAACTAAGTCCTCCCTTCTTTGCACCCCCCTCATCTCTCCGCCTCCTTTCCTTTCCCTGCTTCCCTTCTCTCTTGGCACTTTCCTCCACATGCACCACCAAGTCTGCTGTCTCTGCTTCTAAGGTGGCAGGATAAGTACCTGCTGAGACTGAGGGAGGGAGGCAGAGAAGCATCCAGTCAATACAGTAAATACTAAGGACCTGCCATGTCATAGACACTGTGCTAAGCGCTGGATATACAACAAGAGGAAAAAGGCAGCCCCTGTGCTCAAAGCATCACAAGCAGCCAACCCAGATTCCATTGCTCTAGCTCCCTCTCCCTCATTGTACCTGCAGGCACCTAACTCATGGGCTAGTGTGAAACAGCCTGGAGGTTGAGGGCCCAGCTGGGAGTGTGGCCGGCCCCTGGGTCTCTCTGCTCTCTCACAGAGGGTTTCAAGGACTCGCTGACACCCAGTGGCCAACACAGACCACAAGAGAGCCAGGGAGCAACATCCATGCACCTGCAGGTTCTGGCAACCCCAAAGTGCCATGCCAGGATGGGCCTCCCCACTGCACCAAGGGGATGTCTGTCCTGTCCTGGGCAGGGAATGATAACAGGATCTGACATTGATTTAGATTTTGCAAACATTTCATTTGAGCCTCACAACAATCCTGTGAAGTAGGCGCTCCAGGTATTTTTCATCTTACTTACAAAGAAGGAAACTGTGCCTCGATGAGTTTGAATGACTTGCCTATAGTCACATTGCTACATGTTGGAGGTAGGATTTGAATTCAGTTCTTGACTCTGAGTCCAGTATGCTAACCACTACGCCCCCAGTAGATCTGCTTCCTCTGAGGGAGCTGACTCAGGGTCACTCACCTCTAAGGTCAAAGTCAGGTTTGTGTCCTGGGGGAACTTGCAGCTGAGAAAGTCAAAGCTGGATGGGCCCTTAGAGGGCCATTTTACAGATGAGGAAAGGGAGTGCTAGAAAGGGGGAGCAATGTGCGCAAGGTCACCGCGAGTCAGGGGCAGGGCAGGGAATAGATCCCAGATCTCCTGACTCCCAATACAAGAGAAAAGATGTTTTCCACTGTGTGGTACTGCCTCCTACTCACTGGGTTAAGGGCGGGAGTGGAAGGAAGAAGGGAGAAAAAAAATGGTTCCCTCATCCCAAGACACCACTGAGATGTCCAGTCAAATGTCAGATCCTCAAGGGGCAGGGAGGGGATGTTTTTACTGCACCTGCTTCCCTGGGACACGGCTCAGTGACTTATATGTTGTAGATGTTCAGTAAATGCTTGATGGATTTTGACTCTTTTTCCATAGGATAAGAGGTAGGTAACGGTGGCCATCAGGAAAATATGGCTGCCACCCTTCCTGAGGGCAGGGAGAGAGAAGACGGGAGGGCCCAAAACAATGAGCAAACTACAAAAGCATCAGGATAGTGTTGACCATCCACGCTTTATTGGGACATTAACAGCATTGTGATGAGTTTAACAAACTGGTGAGGCCTCAGACAAAAGACAGGTTAGCTAGAGTGGTCCAGAGCAAATAGGGATCCTGGTCCAGATCAGACGCGTCATTTCAGTGAGAAGTCCGGACTCCCCAGAGCAGTCACTGACCCCATCTTCTTGTCACCATGTGGCACAACAGTCCACCGCAGCCACTCTCAGGGTCTCATCATCATGGCACCCTCCCCAGTCTCCAACCCCTGGTGAGGAGGGAGGGAAGGGAGAGGCTTCCCACTTGCAGAAACTGTATTCACGGTGCCATGATTGGACAATCATCTGTGCCAGGACTCCTGGCAACACCTGAAAAGAACCTGTCTTTGCCCCGGGTGAAGAAAATTTCTTTAGATATTGATCCTACAGCCTTCCCAACCAGACCTCTTCCTACCAGTCCTGGGGCAAAGCCAATCTAATCCTTCACTTTAAGGGAAAGAAAGATGGAACTGGAGGGAAGTGGAGGGGCTGCTCTTGCTCTCTCCCCATCCTCCTCAGGCCTCTCCAGGCTGCCGGGAGTCTTTTCCCCTTGGCCACTGGCCCCTAGGCTGTCAAATCCTTCAGTGGCCAGTTTTAAATGAATGTGATTTTGAGACAGCAAAACCCCTCCCCCCTCACCCCCTGCAGCTCATCCCTGAGCTGACAAGTCCTAACAGGCCTCATTTGCCAGAGACAAAAATAACTATTTTCAAAATTCACAGCAGAGCCATCGCCTACACATGCGGCACCGACTGGAACCTAGAGGGAGAAACACAGAACAGGCTGTGCAGAATGAAAACGCAGTGTGCATTAGAGGCTTTTAACCCCCACACCCCTCGTGCCTGCCCCTCAGTGTGCGCATACACGTGTGCACACACACATGTATATGCTTGCGTACATGCACACTTTCTCCCACTTCCGCTCCCAGTATCCCTTCCCCCACCCAAGCCCAGAACACACACTGGACAGCTGTACATGTAGGTGTGTGTCAGTGACTACACATGCACATTGACCTAACCTGTATGTATACATGCTTATATGTGTTCATAATCATTCGCTTAGTCTGAGCCTGGTACAGAGTAGGTGCTTAATAAATGCTTAATGCTTTGCATGTTTGCACATGCCAAAGAGTTGCTGACAATCACTCGCTACCATTGCCGCCACCCGCACCCCAATTGCCAGAGGCTAGATGGATGGAGAAAGCTCCCAGATCTTAGAACCATAGATTCTTAAAGACGGTGAGGACATCATAGGCCACCAAATCCCACTTCCCTCCCCGTGCGTGAGACCTTCTATAGCAGGCCCAATGGGTATTCACCCACCTAGCCATGACCATCTTCCCTAGACTCTCTCTACTCCTCCACACCCTCTCTTGGTACCGGCCTTGCTCCCATCAGCTAAAGCTGGGGGAATACCTTTATTTGGGTGGGACAAGGAGTCGAGCATGGAAGAGAAACTCCATTCCTCCCTCCAAGTGTAGCCTAGGGTGGTGCAGGGGTATAAATGGCCATAAGACCTGGTCCTGAAGTCACATTCCTACCCCTCCCTCTCTGCGGCTGAGCTCCAGGGGGACTATTATGGAATTGAACAAATCGAGACGTATCACCACCGAGCAGGTTGTGTCTGTCACCCCAGCCCTAAGTCTAAGGGATATTCCCATTCCTAGACTATCCCCAGTTCACTTTCAGGGCATACCCTCCCCCTACCCCAACTCAGTTGAGCTAGCTCCCATTTTTCTCCAAGAGAAAACAGGTACTTAGGTAACCAGCAGTCTCTTCTCTAAGGGTTTCCTAGTCATGAATGGGCGCCAGCCGGAAGGAGCCCTGGAGGAAGAGCTGGAATTAGAGACCCCCACCCTCAGCCTATACCCAATCAGATGCGGTTGGACATCAGCCTGGTGTTGAGCTTACGGAAGAAAGAGCGAAGTTTACAAATTTTGCACTTCTTTCTGCCCCTGTGAGAACCCCGGCCCCTCTCTTCCCCAGCCTCTTCCTCTTCCTCTTCCTCTTCCTCCTCCTCTTCACTAACCCATGGGCCCCAGGCACCCCCATTGAAGTCAGGGTGGGCCCGAGGATTCTCAGCTGGGTAACGCACAGGGATGGCTGTCCGGTTGTAATATGCCAGCCGAGCCAACAAGGAACGGACCACGTCGGGCCTTTGGGCTGCCAGGTCCTCACGTTCATAGGGGTCAGCACTGATGTTAAAGAGCCACACAGACTGGCGGGTGCCATCTGCCAGCCGCTCCAGGTTCCACCAGCTGCCAGGGAAGTTGGCAAGAGTCTGGGGGGGGATCCAGTCACTGTAGCCAGGGTCCCCTGTCAGCAACTTCCATTCACCAACCCGAATAGAAGCTTGCACAGCAGTATTCCAAATGCCAAAGCCACCCTCGAGGGAGCCATGCTTGGCATGGTTGTAGAGAGGATCAATGTTGTGCAGGATCTCCATGCGAGGTGAAGCCTGGCCCTCGCTAATGGCCGGCCATACATTATAGCCATCCAACCCCTCTGCCTCAGACACGCTGCCCCCTGCCAGTGTCACCAGTGTAGGGTACCAGTCTGTGATATGTACCAGTGCCCGGCTTGTCCTCCTCTTCCTCTTGAGCAGGGGGCTGTGAACAAAGCCGATGCCACGCACGCCACCCTCCCAGTAGGTGCCCTTGCGGCCCCTCAGGGGCCAGTTGCTTCCTCCAGAGAAGGTCTGGCCGCCATTATCAGTGGAGAAGATAATGATGCTATTGTCATAGTAGCCGTAACGCTTCAGGGCCCACGTGATATTACGCACAGCCTCATCCATACAGGTCACCATGGCAGCATATTTGCGCCTAGCCACGTTGCCCATGGTACGGTAGCGGTACAGGTACTCACGGGGAGACTGCAGCGGTGTGTGCACAGCCTGAAAGGCTACATAGAGGAAGAGGGGCTGGCGGGGACTGTGGCTGGCCAAGATCTGGCTGGCACGCTGGGCATACAGCAGGGTAGAGTACTGGCCACTCTGCTCCCATGCTACACTCTCACCTTCATGAAGGTCATAACCACACACGCCAGGCCCGTCGCAGTTGTCATACGTGTAGTAGTCCACGTTGCCCGTCAGTGAACCCAGGAAGGTATCAAAGCCACGTCGTGTGGGCAGGCACGCCTTCTTATAGAAACCTAAATGCCATTTGCCCACCATATGAGTGGAGTAACCCACTTCCTGCAGCTTTTGTGGCAGAGTCACCCGGTCCAGGGGCAGGCAGCTGGGCTGACGAGGACGTATGATTGAGTGCTGGAGTCCTGTATGGATCTGGTACCTGTTTGGCAGAATGAAATTAGGAGGGGGACAAAAGTACAACATGAAGACATTAGCACAAATCTGACTTCCCCTTTGCTCACCTCAGACCTAAAGATGGAATGAATGAATAAATGAATGAATGAGCATTTATTAAGTATTTATAAAAGCTTAATGTGCAGTTAGGAGGCAATCCATAGCTCAGTGGATAGAGCACTGAGTCTGGAGTCGGGAAGACCTGAGTTCAAATCCAGCCTCAGACACTTCCTAGCTGTGTAGCCCTGGGCAAATCACTTAACCTCTGATTGTCTGACAAAATAGATCCACTGGAGAAAGAAACAGCAAACCACTACATATCTTTGTCAAGAATACCCCAGATGGAGTCAGAAAGGGTCAGACATTTCTGAAATGACTAAATAACAAATGTGTAGTTGATAGAGTGCCAGACCTGGAGTCAGGAATACCTGGGTTCAAATCTGGTCTCAGACACTTACTACCTACATGACCCTGGCAAAGTCACTTATCTTCTGTCTGCCTCTGTTTTCTCATACGTAAAATAGGGATAATGACAGCCCCTGCATCCAAGGGTTGTTGTGAGGACAAGATGAGAAAATATTTGTAAAGCACTTTGTAAACTTTAAAATGCTCTACAAACAAATAACTACCATCATCATCATTATCATCATCATTAAGCACTTACTACATGCTTAATTTAGCTGGGAACACAAATGGAAAAGCAAGATACTCTGTTTTTAAGAAGCTACATTCCAGAAATGTTCCTCCCTAAGTAAAAAAGAAGAAAAGTCTGGAACAGTGAAAAGACTCCTAAACTCGAAGTCAGGAAAGCTGGGATCTAATCCTAGCTATGACACTAACTAGCTGAAAGCTTTTTCCTCACTTTGGTCCTGAGTTTCCCCATCTGTAAAATGAGGGGGTTTAACTAGATAAATTCCCCATTAGTAAACTGGTGGGGGTGGGGGAGGAAGGGCGGTGGACAGCTAGGTGGCACAGTGGATACAGTGCCTGAAGGACCTGGGTTCAAATCTAACCTCAGACACTTACTAGCCATGTGACACTGGGCAAGTCACTTAACCCTGTTTGCCTCAGTTTCCTCATCTGTAAAATGGCCTGCAGTAGGAAATGGCAAACTACTCCAATGTCTTTGCTGAGAAAGCCCCAAATGGGGTCACAAAGAGTCATATGTGACATATAGTCATACATGACTGAAAAACAAAACTAAGGGGATTTTTGACTAGATAAATTCCCCATTAATAAACTGAGGGGGGGTTGACTAAGTGTTCTTCCAGTTCTGACGCTCTGTTTTCTTGAGACCTTTTTAGTTCTGACATTTCATGTTAATCCTCTCAAGCTCTGATTTTCCATGTTGTAAAGCTTCCTTCCAACTGATATTCTAGATTCTGTGTCCTAAGGCCCATCCTGGCTTCAGCTTTTTATGTTCTAAAGTCCTTTCCAGTTTTAATATTCTATGTTAGCTTTGGCACTGTCTGTTTTAAAGTCTTCCCAAGTCTGAAGGTGGGAAGAATGAGTTGGAGGAGAAGGTGCTGCTCTGTTGGCCCTTTGCTCTGTGGGAGAGAGGAGAAGTATCCTGATCCCTCAGACCATCTCTACACAGGGGCCTCATTGCCTGGAAATGGGCCTTGGCAAACGATGGAGATGTTACCCATCCTAGTGAGCTCCAACTTAGGCTAAGTTCTCTTAAGCATTCAACAAACACCTACTGAGCTACTACTGTCTCACCTTCTTCTTTGCAAAGGCGGGAGATAATGGGTGTAGAATATTGTATATATTATTAAACACAGTTGATAAGTGGATTGGTTTTTCCCAGATTTCTTTTTTTCTCTTCTTTTTTATTCTTTGTTATAAAAGATGACTTACTGTAGAGGGCAAGGGTGAGGAATACATTTGGAAATGAAAGTGTTATTAAAAATAAATATCAATATCGTTTTAAAAAATACTGACTATATGCAAGACCTTATGTTAAGTGCTATGATAGATACAAGGATAATAAGTCAGTGTCCCTTCTACCCTCTGGAGTCAAGTAGAAAAGATAAGATGTAATAGGTATAATACTTAACGCATCAATTATCTACAATTCTATCAGTGGGGATTGATCACCTACAGCCAACCTGGTAATAAGCCTCTCTGAACCTGGCCAGACTGGGTCTCAGAGGATAAATAGCATCTATTACTAGGCCCCTACTGAAAGACTTTCCAGCACAGCAAGACCTGCCATAACTTGTCATCCAGTAAGATAGTCTTAGAAAGACTAGAGTCACCTGTACACCACAATGAGGCTTTGAAGGAGGATTTGATTCTAATGCAAAGTAGGATAAGAATGCATGAGATGCTGAAACAAAATATGTTGAGAGACCCCAGGAAGGGGAAATCACTACTTGCTTAAATGGCAGAGGAGAGGGAGAGTGGGGAAAGGATGAGGGAAGGCTTCATAGAAGATGTGATACATTAGTAGAATGCTGAAAGTCAGGTAGAAATAAAGAAGGATAAGCTCAGTGATTTTAGAAAAACATGGAAAGACTTGCATGAAATAATGAAGAGTGAAATGAGCAGAACAGAAAAAATATTGTATGTAGTAACAGCAATATTATTTTAAGAACGACTGAGCAAATAAGTTTTTACTACTATAAATACTCAAATTAACTATAAAGGACATATGAAGAAAGATACTATCTGCATTCAGAGAAAGAAATGATAAATAGAAATATACATATAGAATAATTTTACACATACATGTCTAATGGTAGCCAACTCTAGGGAGGGGTGGGAGAGGGAAAAAAGAAAAAAATTAATTTACACGATAATTTTGTTGTAGATTTGAAAGGAATAGCAAGCTGTACACAGTAGATTTGCAGTTTCATGTGCAATCATCTTTTTTATTGTACTATGTTTTGGAAATGCTTGTTTTATTCCACAAATTGAAAATACAATAAATTTGAAAAAAAGAGTACTATATCTCCTTCCAGATTTCTCAAATAAATTTATATTTTTAGGCTAAAAAAATAGAAAGTCAGGTAGGATTAAGACAGGTAGAGATAGGGGGAGAAGAGCAGAGAGAGAAAGACAGATGTGAGCAGTATCATGAGTAAAGACTTAGAGAAGAAAGGATGTGGGAGGCCAGGGCACTGAATACGTAGGGAGGAGGATATAAAGCTGGACATGTAGAGCTCCTATAGCCAGAGAGAGGAGTTTGGACTTTATCCTGGTGGCAGTGTGGCCCTGAGGGTATCTCAGTAAGGAGCTGACATGGTGAGCAAACTGTGCTTTAGAGATAACTGTGGCAAATACACACACACACACAAACACACATTCAGTCCCTGTGGGCCAGCTCTTTCTTCTGTATTACACACCATGAAGGAGCCGTGATTTTGTGAGTGCAGGGAACTCTTATTTATGGAGTGCCTTCCACATGGTGCAATGGAAAAAGCCTCACCTCTGGAATCAAAGGACCTGGGTTTAGATCTGTTTCTGCCACTTACTCCCTGTATGACCTTGGTCAAGTCACATTCTCTCTACCTTCCTGGAACCTCAGTTTCCTGATCTGTAAAATTAGGAGGTTGGAGTAGATGACCCATTCCAGGTCCCTTCCAGCTCTAAAACTATTATCTTAATGATTTAGTAAAGACGTTGTGTAAGGTCCATCAAGCTTAAAAGACTTGCGCCAGATCCCACACCCAGAAAGTACCAGAATCACCATGGGAACCAAGGTCTTACAAAATCACTCCCAGCCCTCTATCCTGTACCATACTTACTGCCTCTATTACAGTATTGCTTTGTTTTAGAATTTTTTTGGTCAAGACTTTCCTAATTTCATCCATTTGGGGAATTCCCAATGTAGAAACCTCCTTAACTGTTGAAAATTGGCAATTCACCTGTCGTTTACAGTCTTAGTGGGTCGTCTGGAGATGTTAAGAGAACAAATGGTCACAGTCAGTATGTGTCAGGATTTGGAACTGAGTTCTTTCTAACTCCAAAGTCAGCCCTCTATCAACTATGCCCTTCAATTATGCATTGTTATGTTATGTTATGTTATGTTATGCTGTGTTGTTTTGTGTTTTGTTATGTTGTGTTATGGTATGTTGTGTTATGTTATGTTGTGTTGTTGTTAGGATATGATGTGTTGTGTTATGGTATGTTGTATTATGTTGTGTTAAGTTATGTTGTGTTGTATTATGTTTTGTTATGTTGTGTTATGGTATGGTATGTTAGGTTGTGTTTTGTTGTGTTATGTTTGGTTGTGTTATGTTATGTTTTGTTATATTGTGTTATGGTATATTGTGTTGTTTTGTGTTATGTTAGGCTATGTTGTGTTATGTTGTGTCATATTATGTGAATCGACAAGCATGTATTAAATGTCTACTAGATGCCATGTATTGTGCTAAACTCTGGGGATACAAGTGCAAAGAATGTGATGATCCTTATTCACAGTAAGTTTACATTTTAATGGAGAAGAAAAGTACATATATAAAGCAAATTCATGCAAATATTTACAAAATAGTTAAAATACGATAGGTTATGTTTTGTTAGGTTATGTTGCATGCACCTGTTTCACTAAAGTTCTACTCTGATGCTTCCTCAAGGAATAGAAGTGAACATGGGCTATCAAAGGCTCTATAAACAGAACACATCCTTGTCCGAGTCCTGCTGGAAAAGTTATACATACATGCCTGGTGATGGACTGCTGCTGGCTGTGCCTGTCCTGGAACCGGTCTAGATAAGAGTGGAGAGACTCATCACCAGAGAATCAGGAATTGTTTAGCCATAGCAAATCTGCTAAGGCACAGAGGGGGTTTAATCTGCAGCAGAGGAGGAAATACTCCCATAGATGAAATCCTGTCTCTTTCAAAGCCTTGGGTGTGCCTGGATCTGCATGTCTGAGTGTGAAATGCAGTCAAGTTCAACCCCAGGGGCCTGAGGGAGAAGAAATAAAATGGGGGGGAAGACAAGAAACAAAGAAGTGGTAGAGGAGGAGGTGGTAAAGAAAGAGGAGGAGGAAGAAGAGGAGGAAAAGGAGGAGACTGAAGAGGATCCTGAGAGCAGGGAGGATAACAAAGGGAACCAGAGCAGCTGGGGATAAGATGAAGCAGTTCCCGAGAAGCAGAGAACAGAAAACAGGGGTTGATTTGAGTTGTATTCCAGCTGAGGAAGCCTCGGTGAGGTCTGGAGGTGGGGTAGGGAGGAATAAATGAAAGCACCCTTCATCAACCTCCCTGATTCCATTCCCTCCCCTAAGCTGCCCCCCATTCTGCTCAGCACCCCTCTCCAAACACTGCTGTCCTTAGCCATCTATCCCACTGCCTGACTTTTCCTCTTCTTCTATCACCCCTGAACTCCCAAAAGATCACCGCTCTCCCCAATCATCAGACAGTATTCCACCCCATCTCACCCCCCCCCAGCCAGCTAATCTCCTAAATCCAGATCTACTTATTTCTCAGAGTCTTTTCTTCTCACCTTCAGATTCCCTTCTGTCTTCTATTCTTAATTTTCTTTGCATCATCAACACTTAGCACAGCGCCTGGTATACAGAAGGTACTTAATAAACACTTGTTAACTGACTGACTTCCTGTGCCTTGGATCTCCTTCCACTTCTCCACCTCTTGACAGCATGGGGCTGGAAAGGGCTCAATCCCCTTGGCTACCCACTTTCCCCCTCCATTATTTTCATATAATTTAAAAAGAAATTACACCACTTAGGAAGGAAGGAAGGAAGGAAGGAAGGAAGGAAGGAAGGAAGGAAGGAAGGAAGGAAGGAAAGGAGGAAGGAAGGAAGGAAAGGAGGGAGGGAGGAAGGGAGGAAGAGGGAAAGAGACACAAATGAATGTTGGGAAGAATATAATGGAGCTTTTCAAAAAATTGTATCCTGTTTCCCCCAAAATAGCTCTTTTCCCTTAATGGGTTATTAATTCTTGAATCAGGTCATTTAATATCTGATTAGAGGACCAAAACTGAAGAGCATTGATCTGTTTCATCTTTGTCATGGTCCCAGGACTCTTAATCTTGTCCTATTCAACACTATTCACTCATTCAACAAGTATTCAGTTAGAGTCTAGTATGTACCAGATACTGTGCTAGATAAAAAGCAATCCCAAAACTAGTCCCTGCTCTCATTGAGCCAATATTCTGTTGGGAAGAGGGGGGAATGGCATGAGTACAAGCAAGTAAACCCAAAATGTGTCCAGTAAGTTCATAGAGGGGTCAGAGAATTGAGAAGGTGGTACTTGAGCTGAAAATGAAAGAAGCAAGGAATTCTAAGAAGCAGCAGTGAGGAGAAAATATATTCCAGACTGTGCAAAAATCTGGAGATGGGAGATGGAATGTTGGGCACAGGAAGTGGCAAGAAAGTCAGTTTGACTGGAACATAGTATTGTGAAGGACAGTTATATAAAATAAGTCTGGAAACATAGGCTAGAGTCAGATTGTGAAGGGGTTTAAGTGCTAGGATAAGGAGTTTGTATTTTATTCGGAAAGAAATAGGAAGCCACTGAAGCTCCTTTTATCAATGGCTTAGACAGAAATGACATGCTTATCAAATCTGCAGTTGCACCAATTCTTGGAATAATGGCCAACATGGTGGAGGGAAGAACCAAGCTCCAAAAGAAGACCTACACACACTAAAACAATGAAACAAATCTATTAAGATGAAATGTAAGCTCCTTGAGAACAGTTGATGGTCTCATTTTGTCTTTAAATGCACAGTGCCTAGCCCAGCACTTTCTACATAGTAGGTTCTTAATAAATGTTTATTGAGTTTAATCTAACTGAATAAATGTAAAGTCCTGCACTTAGGTTCAAAAATTCAACTGCACAGGTGGACTAGATGGACTAGTCCTAACTAAAGAGCCACTCACAGAAGAAAGACTTGGGAATATTGGTTGACCACAAGTTCAATATGAGTCAACAGCATAAAATGGTTGCCAAAAAAAGCTAATGTGATCATAGACAGCATGAATGGAAGCACAGTGTCAAGGTCAAAGGAAGCGATAGTCCTACTCTCTTCTGTCCTAGCCAGACTCCATCTGAAGAATTTTGTCTGGTTCTGGATGCCACATTTCAGGAAGAATATTGACAAACTGGAACAAGTTCAGAGGAGGATAACCAGGATGGTGAGGCAATTGGAATCCATGCCATATATGAGCAATGGTTGAAGACTCAATCAGGGATTTTTAGTCTGGAGAGAAGAAGGCTTAAAGGGCCTTCTTCAAATATTTTTTATATGAATGAAGGATTAACTTTGTTCTAACTCCAGAAGACAGCACTAAGGACAGTGGGTGGAAGTGACCAGGAGGATTTCTGCTTCCCATTATCAATCAAACAAGCAAGAAAGAGCTATAGGAGAATAGAATCGGAAGCCTTTGGAAGCACTGTGTTCCCAGTCACTGGAAGCATTCTAGCAGAACCCTGATGATCATAAATCCAGAATGTGGCAGATAGTACTCTTGTACTGCTCTGGGTGGTTGGGGTCTTAGATGACCTTCAAGATCTTCTCCAGCTCTGAGATTCTATGACTTTATTTCGTCTTTTTGACTCTGCCACTAATAGCTGTGTGAACTCGGGTAAGTCTCTCAAATGAGGGGAGCTGACTGACCTGAGAGGTCCTTTCCGACTCTAACAATCTCTGTTCTAAGATGCCTTCCCTCTCTGAAACTCCATATTCTAAGGGCCCTTCCAGCTCTACCATTCAGTGGTATAGAGGAAAGAATGAGAGAAATAGAGTTAGGAAGACCTCACTACCTCTGATACTTACTAGCTATGTGACCACCAGCAAGTCACTTAACATCTCTGAAGCTCACACTATTTCACTTCTGTAAAATGAGGAAACCTATAGAACTTACCTCAGATGATTGTTGTGAGACTTAAATGAGATAACACCATAAAACACTTTGCAAACTTGAATCTATATAATTCTACACTCATTCACACTGATGAGTGGGTGAATTAATATATGCCTCCTCCTAGGGATATTTGTGCTTTAAAAGAAGAGCCTGGAGGTGACTAGGGAATGCTCCACTAAATATAGAAAGGCCAGCCATGGTAAAGTAAATACTTGGTGAGAAGGGTCTTCTAGGCCTTTAGCCCCCTAGGCCCATTGTAATCAGTGCTGAAAGTACGACTACTTACCTGCCAGTGAGTAGTTGGCTTCGAGAAGGGGTACAGATGGGCTGGATGTAATAGTTCTCTAGCTTTACACCCTCGGCGGCCAGTCGGTCCAAGGTCGGGGTCTGGATGTCTGAGCCATGGTAGCCTACATCATGGTAGCCTTGGTCATCAGTGAGGATGAAGATAATGTGGGGCGGAGGTGGGGATGCAGACTGAGAGGGCGACGGGGCAGGCTTGTCCCCAGAGGCCCGAGGCCCATCAGCTTGGTGGCCCGGCTTGACCCAGTCCCACGAAAGGTAGCCGAAGCTGAGGAGGCTGACCAGCGAGAAGCCGGTGATCGCTGACACCGCCATGCTGCTCCCCGGCCAGCGGCGGCTCAGCTTTTGAAACGGGGCCAAGGTCACGGCCGCCAGGAGCTCAAGTCTGCAGGACAACTGCGTCCTCCAGGCGCTCGTTCGCTCTTATGAGAAGGGAAAGTGACTGCTAAAGTACTTTCTTTGCCTTTTCTCCACGAGGCTAAGTCTGCAGAAAAGGGGGAGAAACTACCAGAGTCCTGTGCCCAGAAGGGGCTGAGCTGGCTGCGCCCCCAGTCTAAGGAGCCGAGCTGGAGAGACTAAATTTAGGCCCCTCCCGCTTAAAGCGTAGGGTCCTGGTCCAGCTGTGTAGCTAAGGGGTCCTCCTTCACAGCTGGAGGCTACCCCGAGATTTACTGGGCTCCCTGAACAACTCTTGCGGAGCTTTGAGTACTGGCTCAGCTAGGGGGTCCCGCCGCGTTTCTTCCTTCCCTCTCTCTTCCCCTCCCTCCTTCCTTTTCTCCCCCTTTTTCAGCCAGGAGAGCCCCGGACCCGCCTTTGCTGCCTCCCCAAAGATCTCTTTCTCATTCTCTGGTGCCCGCCCTCCTCCCCAATCCCCCTCCTTTCTCTCTCTCTCCGTATCCCTTTTCTCTAGTTCTCGCCTCCCCGTCCGGCCCTGGCACGCCTCTCGGCAGCTTCAACTTCAGCCTGGGTTCAGTCAGTCTTTCTTCGAGATCGTGGTCGCTGCCAAGTCCAGTTCTCTGCAAGCCCCCGAGCGAAGTGGGCTGGGACCCCAACGAGAGGAGAGGAAGGCTGAATGGGACGGGGCGGGGCGGGACAGCGGGGCGGAGCTGGGGGCACCCCGCGGGAGAGAGGGAGGGAAATCTCAAAGTTTTGACTTCAGCCGGGGCTCCCAGGTGGAGGGAAAGCGCGCACAGCTGTGGCTCCTCCTCAGATACCTCGCGGGAAATTGGCCGCCTGAGGGGTGCAGTGCCAGCCCCAGTCATGAGATAGGGGATCAGTTCCCAAACCCGGAGCTCTGAAACAAGAGTGCTATCTTGAGCGCTCCTAGAACTATCTGGAACACAGAACGCCGGAACAGAAATGGACCTTAAAAGAACATAGGACGTCAGCGCTGGAACGGATCATAGAGCATAGAATGTCAGAGCTGGAAGGAACTTTAGAAAATGAGCATAGACTGTTATAGACGAAAAGGACAGATACTAGCTGCTGGTTCAAATCCTCCAATGTACAGGTAGGGAAACTGAGGACCACAGAGGTAAAGCGACTCATCCTAGGAAACACCACTAGTTCGTAGCAGAGCAAGAATGCTCAGGTCTGATTCCTAGTCCGGTACTCATTTTTTTTTTCTAGAGAAGAGAAAGATCTTTAATCAAGTACCCTCAACCAGCTATGGTTAGGGTAAGAATTCTCAATCAAACAAGTTACGGTGGAGATCACAAAAGATAAAATGGATCTTTTCAATCCATAAAATTAAAAAGTTTTTTAATGAACAAAATCAAAATATCTATTGGAGAAAAAAAAAACTTTGCATCAAATATCTATGATAAGGGTCAAGACTAAAAGCCATTGTCAATGAGTAAGTAAATGATCAAAGGATATGAATGACAGGTCTAAAAAGAAAATCTGAAGACTATTAGCAATCATATTAAAGACTGCTCCAAATCACTAATCATAGGAGAGCTGCACATCAAAACTTCTGAGGCTTCATCTCACACCCAGCAAAAAGTCAAAGATGAAAGATAGTCATGGTGTTGAAGGGAATGGTGAAAGAAAAGCATGCTAATACACTGTTGGTGGATCTGTCTAGCCATTCTACAAAACAATTTATAACTACATATTTTTTTAAAGTTACTATTTTTTTTTGACCCAGAGATCCCACTATGAGACATATGCCCCCAAGGAGGTGAAAGACAAAAACTGTAGCCAAGAAATGAAAATAAAGTAGGTGGTGTAGTGATCAGGGAATGACTAACCAAACTGTGGTACACTCATGTGATGAAATATGACTACATTATGAAAAACAATGAACACGATGAATACAGAAAATCACAGGAAGATATGAATGAGTGCAGAATGAAGCTGACTACAACAATGCAAATTTAAAGAACAAAAAGAGAAAGTGAAATTGAACCCAATGGAAAGAGCAAGTTTGACCTTGAAGAAAATACACATGTTACTTTCATCTACACTTTGGGTGTGAAATGTTGCATATATTGCCAGATAGCTGATGCTTTGGGTAGTTGTACTTAGTAGCTTTTTCCCTCTTTGTTAATCTTTGTTACAAGAGATGGCCTTCTGGTTAGGAGAGAAGGGAAGGATATATTCATAAGTGTAGCAAAAATAAAATTTACCAATAAAAATTAAAAGCATCATAATAATAACACATCTATTTCGTTTACAACAGCCCTATGAGATCGGTAGTACAAATATCATTGTTGTCATTTTATGGAACAGAAAACTGAAACTTATGAAGGTGATGTAGTTTGCCCACCATGGACACAGTCAAATAATATTCACTAGAAACTAAACCTAGAGCTACTGACTCCAAGTCTGGAGTTGCCTAGTGATAAATCTTGTATTTAATTAGGCTAATATTCAACCTACGACATAGGGTTTTTTATTGGACTTTGGACAGCTAGGTGGCACAGTGGATAGAGACTCATCTTCCTGAGTTCAAATCCAGCTTCAGACACTTCCTAGCTGTGTCACTGTCCTAGGCAAGTCACTTCACCCCATTTACCTCAGTTTCCTTATCTGTAAAATGAGATGGAGAAGGAAATGACACTCCAGTATCTTTACCAAGAAAACCACAAATGGGGTTACAAGGAGTTGGACACAAATGAAAATGACTGGAACAACAACAAATCAAAGCGCTTTTCCAGCTTTTGGAGCTTGCAGTCTACTGGCACAGCCTTTGAGAACCTAGGGTCACCTCTAAAATGTATTGGTGCTTTAGAAAAGCACTTGAGGGAGAATGTGGGAAGAGAAGACAGGTTTGCTTTCTTTTTAAAAAAAAATAAACATCTCTGGCAACTAGGTGGTGCAGTGAATAGAGCACCGGCCCTGGAGTCAGGAGGACCTGAGTTCAAATTTGACCTCAGACACTCAGCACAAAAACTAGCTGTGTGACCTTGGGCAAGTCACTTAACCCCAATTGCCCTCCCAAAAAAAAGATAAACATCTCTATGAGAATGGAAAATGCACATATTGAGAGTATCCTTAATGAAAACACAAAAGGGAAATAGGCAGGCTTTAATTGGTGACCTTCTACATCAGGCTACATCTGGAGATAGATAGAGCTTACTGAAGAGTGAAGAGTCTCCTGGACTCCGTCAGAGGAGCAGGAGTAGGGAAAGAATTTGTAGAGGCTTGGTAGGGAGGGAAGAGGGGAGGGAGAAGCATTGGCATGCAAGAAAGAGCAAAGATCACAGAAGGAAGATGCTATCTGCATCCAGAGAAAGAACTGGTAAATAGAAATTATGTATAGAATTATTTTACATACATGGCAGAGTGGAAGGGGGAAAAAGAGAACTGCTCTCAAGTGACAGAGAACCATGACCTTATGAGATTTGAAAGGTGAGAACTGAAAACCACCAGAGGTCTGGGAGTTGGGGTCCATGTGGAGATTCTCCAGAAGCCGGATGGTAAGGAATAAAATCCCAAGTGACCTGCTCAGCCTTGTCTAGTAAGTAGCAGAAATGAGCACTCATTCATCCATCAGCTGGCTATGTTTGGAAGTGAACTTATTAGGGCAAATGCTATATAGAAATTACTTTCAGTTTGCTATCATGCTCCCCAGAGAACAAAATGGTATTGGAGGGGAAATCTTTGTATTTATATTTTTGTTCTATCTCTTCTATAAATAGAGGCAGCTATGTGACTTAGTGAATAGACCTGGAGATAGGAAGATCTGAATTCAAATCTGACCTCTGACCCTTAACTACTGATATGACCCTGAGTAAGTCATTTAACCTCTGTCTGCCCATTTCTCCATCTGTAAAACTGGGATAATAATAGCACCTACCTCACCGGATTGTTGTGAGAATCAAATGAAACAATTGTAAAGTACTTTACAAACCAAAAAGTACTATATAAACACTAGTTGTTATTATTACATATCACTTTGTAAAAGCTAACTAATGCTAAATGGTTCAATGGGACTGGGGCACTAAATGACTGGTGAGTCACAGTAGGAAGAGAACGAACAAGAATGAGCGCTCAAGCCAATGGCATTGGAGAAAGCCACTTCCCTCCCCCCGGAGGTACCTCCAGAACCCTAAGGGGAAATGTGGCCAAACTCAGTCTAAGAGACCATCATCAATATCCCAGGATTCCTTGACTTCAGTTCTTGCTCCTGTTCCCTGGACATCCCCTATCTGGTAGAGGAAACAGGATCGTTATAGGCACAGAGGAAGGAAAGTTTAGGAAGTATTCTGGGGACAGTGACTGGCCCAGTTTAGTTTGTCTACAAAGTAGACAGAAGTAGCATGAGACAAGGCTGAAAACAGAGGGCAATATCACAAAATAGAAACAATATGGAACCACTAAAGTTTTGAGTGGGGGCATGATACCACCATTTCTATGCATAGGAAAGATCAGCTTGGCAGCCTTGTGACTCTAAGTTTGGACCCGTGAGAGAGTGGCTCATCTTACATGGCATAATGAAATCAAGACTAGGATTGAAATCAAAGGATATGGGTTCAATTCACAGCTCAGTTATTTGCCACCTATGTAACCCTGGGTAAGGCATTGGTTCAGTTTGGGTCTCAGTTTCCTTAAGTATAATATAAGGGAGTAGGGATGAATGATCTCTGTTATTCCTTCCAACCCCCTATACATTTGGCATGTATGATACAGGGGGAAGTCCAAGGCTAGGGTTAGAGGGTCAATGAAGATTTGGTGATTCACTCAAGGAATTATAAAGAGATGCTGCTCACCCCATCTTTTCCATAAGTTGAACTTTCTTAGCCTGGTGTCCCAGTCTTCACCAGCACCCTGATTGTAAGTTTATCTTATCTCTCCACTCCATGAGGCCCTTGGGCATGACTTGTGCCTGAATGAATATATTATGAGGATAGTCATATCTGTGTCCTCCTTCTGGTACATTTTAGGCCCATTCTCCTTGGTCCCTTCCAGTTAGGTGGCTCAGTAGGTAGAATGTTGGGTCTGGTGTCAGAAAGACCTGGGTTCAAATCTGGTCTCAGACCCTTACTAACTAGGTAACCCTGGGTAAGTCACTTAACTCTACCTGCCTCAGTTTCTTTAACTATAAAATGAGGATAATGACAGATCCACTTTTCAGATTTGTTGTAAGGATCAAATGAGATAATATTTATAAAACTCTAGCACTCTGGCTCAATAAATACTTGTTCCCCTCCTCCCTTTTCTACTCTAAATTCTATGATCTTGTGATTCTTTAACACGGACAAAGCACACAATTAGGCCCTTAGTAATTGATGATGTTTTAGAAGATGATATACAAAATGCATTCATTTTCTTCTCCCCACTTGATAAAGGGGGATCTCAAGCCTCTATTTAGCACTTTTAAGAGATACAAATATGAGCAAAAAGAAAGTCAGACTCTGACCTCAAGGGGTTTATATTCTGTTGGGGATAAGGCAACATAAAAAAGGAGTTGAGCTGGTGAGGGAGAGGTACCTTCACAAAGACGTAACAGTATAGTTTGGAGAATAAGAAACACAGCTAGTACAGGAATGAAGCATGGTCAGCTTGAGGCTGTCCCCCAAAACAGAAGTTCCCAGAAGGAACCATGGGAGAAGAGAACCAGCAGAGGGAACATTCCAGAGAAGGATGGCCCCAGGTTCTTCAGGGGCTCTCAAAGTCACTCAAGGGAATTCCGTCCTAGAGGACTTAAGAGTTCTTATCCCTTCATCTGAAGAGCCCTTGCTATCCATCTGGCAGGTACCTTCAGGCCATCTCCTCTCAGTCCAAATTCCCCCTGAGCCACTTAGGCTTGGAAATTAGTGTACTGGCAGGTGACATGAACCAGTGAGAAGGAGACTATCCAGTAGCTATGAGAGGGGGCCACCCCAGAGCCTCAAAGACCAATCCTAATCATCTGGAAGCCCCTTGTGTTGAACCCTCCAGAGTTCCCCAGTGCCATGAGGGAGGTGCTATTCGAGGCAGATTATTCAAAGCAGAATTCCCGGCCATACAATGGGAGCTCTGTACAGAGCACTGCGTGCCCAAATCTGTTTGCCCAGTCTGCCTGTGGCCTCACCTCTCCCTGTGTTCCCCACAGCCTCCACCCACCCTGACCCCAACTCTACCCCTGAGCCCAGCTCAAAGAGGATGCATATGAAAGACCTTTTAAAATAATCATTGAAAAAACTTTCAGAAGTTCCTTACCTTTTCCCCTGGCCTCAGGAGGACAGGACACAGGAATCCAACTCCCATTCCTGTTCAGCCAGGGCTGTGCTGCCTTTCTGATGCCATAAGACATTCCATTCCCTCTGTGGATGGGGGAGGATTTTCTCGCAGATACATAGATACACAGGAAGATACATGCACATATATACGCAAGCACACAGTACACATACAAAATGCTCACATATACACACACATGCACAATACCCACATAGTGCATACAGTAGAATGTAAGCTCACTCTCTCTGAAGTCACTAACAGTCTCTTAATCGTCAAGTCTAAGGGCCTTTTCTCAATCTTCACTCATCCTTCTTGACCTCTGCGGCTTTTGCTTGATCACCCTCTTCTCCTTGATACTTTTTTCCCCCTCTGGGTTTTCATGACACTTACTCTCTCCTGGCTCCCTTCCTTCCTATCTGGCTGTTCCTTCTTAGTCTCCTTTGTTGAATCTTCCTGGAGCCAGCTCACTCCCACTAACCATGACTGTCCCATAGAGCTCTCTCCTGGGCCCTCTTCCTTCTCCCTCTATTTTATTTTACTTGGTGATATCTATGGATTCAGTTACCATCTCTATGCAAATGTGTCTCATATATACTTATCCAGCCCTTACCTCTCTGTTGACCTCTGGTCTGGTATCTCCAGCTGCCTGTTGGTTAGCTCAAACTAAATGTCCTATAGACGTTTTCAACTCAGTACGTCCAAAACTGAACTCATTAACTTTACCTCCCAAACCCTCCCTTCTTCGTGATTTCCCTATTTCTGTCAAGAGGACTGCTATCCTCCCATGACTCAGGTATCATCCTCAACTCCCCACAATCTGTTACCAAATCCTGTTGGTTATATCTTTGTAGAATCTCTCATATGTCCCCCCTTCTCTTCTCTGATGCTGCCATCAACCTGGTGCCAGCCCTTATCACATCATGCCTAGAATAATGTATTAACCTGCTGCTTGGTCTCCCTGCCGCAACAAAGTCTGTCCTCCACTAAACTGTCAAAGTGACCTTCCTATAGCATAGATCTGTTCATGTCATTCTGCTATCAATAAACTTCAAGAGCTCCCTATTACCTCCAGCATCAAATATAAAAATCTTCTGTTTGGGCTTATAGAGCTTTCAAAAAGCCCTGACCCTATCTTTTTAGACTTCTTACATCTTGCTCACCTCCATTTACTCTGATCCCGAAACACTGGCCTCCTTGCTATTCCTTACACGTAACCTACATATCCTGACCCTGAGCATTTTCAGAGTCTGTCCCTCTCGTGTCTGGAATTCCCCCTATCCCCATCTTTACCTCTTGCCTTCCTTGGCTTCCTTCAAGTTTCAGCTGAAATCTACCCAGTTCCTCCTTTCCTGATCCCCCTTAATGCTGGTGACTTTCCCATGTTGATTTTTCTGGTTTGATCTGAATGATATAGTTTGTTTATACGTAATTGTTGGCATGTTGTCTCTCCCATTAGACTATAAGGTCCTTGAAAGTAGGGACTATCTTTTGCCTGCCTTTCTATCTCCAGTGCTAAGCACAATGGTTGGCACATATCGGGTACTCAATAAATGCTTATTGATTAACTATTGACTGACTGGACATAGATGAAAGCTCATCAAGTCTGGCTGTCCAATTGATATCAACCAAAAATTATGGGGGAAGTCCCTGGTAGAAATCCATGAGCAATACTACAAGGGAATGCCCCCAGCCCCTCAGGGTTACCCCTAGAATGCTGAGGGGAGATGTAGCCAGCCACTCCCTGGGGACCTAACTGGTCACTGGGAATGGGGAGTTGGGATAGAAGCTTCTTGAGCTTTTGATAAATGCTTAAGTAGGGCTTTAAGGTGTACAATGCTCTTTCCTGATAACTCCACTGTGAAGTTAGTAGCACACACACTATTATCTCCATTTTATTGATGAGAAGAGCAAGGCTCAGGTGGGCTGAACGACTTGACCTAGGTCAGACAGCTTGTAGGACTCTCCCTTAGATACACATATTCACGTGCACATTCACTTGTACACATATATACATACATATATTCCACATGCATCTGTATTCACTCATACACACACATAAACAATACACACATACATTTCTACTTATCCATGTGTAAAATGCAAATGTACATATTGGAACATTTAGTGAAAGAGGTCCAGGAATCTTAAGAGATGCAATTGGAAAGAATAGAGCTGCAGATTGGACAAATGGAGGCCCATAGTTTTAGGATCCCCAATCTCTTGTAGTTCAGGGTAGTTCTGGGGACATGGCCAGACCTTTACTATCATCCTCGGACAACTCAACATTTCCTCTTAGGCCTACAGCCTGGGTAGGCCCACCCTCTCCATTTCCTATGTTCATCTTTTTAGCATACATCTATCACAACACATTCTCACGCCCTTCGTCTTAAGAACAACCAAGGCCCAAGGATCTCTAAAGCTGCATGCTTGATCCAGTTCAGCAGGGAACAGTACACAGAGTAGACAGTCATTTCCACTTTGCTCAGATGAAGAGGTAAGGCTTCCTCAGACCAGGAGCCCAGACTACTCTTAGTCAGGAGTCTCTTTGCCTATGACCCTGGAAAGTGAGTCTGTTCTCTGAATCCAATAAGCTTCTCTTTTTCAAGGTGTAAGCTAAGCTTCCCTTGCCTAGATATTCACAAATCTGTTTCTCTGTTGGTTTTTAGTTCCTAAAATACAACAATAATAACAACATGCCACTTCTTTCACCAAATATCTTCCTGCCTCCAGTTGGAATGTCTAGTTTCTTTTTGAGCCATTATTTTCCCAGTTTAAAGGCATTTGATGTTGGAGAAGATGTGGGAAAATTGGAACACTAATACATTGTTAGTGGAATTATGAATTGATCCAACCATTCTGAAAAGAAATTTGGAACTATGCCCAAAGGGCTATAAAATTGTGCATACCCTTTGATCCAGCAATACCACTTCTAGATCTGTATCCCAAAGAGATCATAAAAATGGGGAAAAGACCCACTTGTACAAAAATATTTGTAGCAGCTCTCTTTGTGGGAGCAAAGAATTGGAAATTGAGGGGATGCCCATCGATTGAGGAATAGCTGAACCAGTTGTGGCCTATGAATGTAATGGTATACTATTGCTCCATAAGAAACAACAAGCAGGTAGGTTTCAGAAAAACCTGGAATGAGTGCATGAACTGATGCTGAGTGAAGTGAACAGAACCAGGGAAACACTGTACACGGTAACAGCAGCATTGTGAGATGGCCAACTTTGATAGACTTAGCTTTTCTCAGCAATGTAATGATCTAAGACAATTCCAAAAGAGTCATGATGGAAAATGTTAGCCACATCCAGAGAAAGAACCATGGAATCTGAATGTAGATCAAAGCATACTTATTTTTCCCTTTTTAAAATTTTTTTGTTTTTTTTCCTTTCTTGTGTTTTTTTCCTTTGGTTTTAATTCTTCTTTACAACATGACTAATGTAGAAGTGTGTTTAATATGATTGTATGTGTATGGTCTATATCAGATTGTAGGCCTTCTTGGGGAGGGGGGAGGGGAAGGCGGGGATGAAAACTTAAAACTCAAAATCTTATAAAAGTGAATATTGAAAACTAAAATTAATTAAATAAATAAAAATAGAGGCATTTGAACCCTCACAGAGGACCAAGAATTGTCTTCTTGTTCACCTTCAAATAACTAGCCACTTGATATGAAGAAATCAGAACAACTTCATCAAGGACTTCCTCAGTAATCTCTGTTTATATTTATTCCTATTATTTTTTTATGATGTTAGCTTCACCTCACCAGTTCAGTCTATTATGGCCTTTTTGTATCCCAGATCTGTTATTAAATGTTCCAGCTGTCCATCCCAGCAACGTCTTCCACAAATCTGAGAAGGCAATCTTCATTCAAAGCACTGATAAAAGGATGGAAGAAAATAGGACCATGGGGTGGCTAGGTGGCAGTGAATAGAGCACCGGCCCTGAAGTCAGGAGGACCTGAGTTCAAATCCAGCCTCAGACACTTGACACACATACTAGCCGTGTGACTTTGGGCAAGTCACTTAACCCCAATTGCCCTCCAAAAAAAAAAAAAAAGAAAGAAAACAGGACCAAGCACAGAGCTGTGGCCCCAGAATGGCTACAAGTTGCTGAATAAAAAAGATATCCTCCATGATCTCAGACAATGCTGACATCTCATTATTGTTCTCTCAGATACCTCCTTGGGCCAATCTTGGTGTAGTCACAATTCCAGGGAAGTCCTATGGAGGCTTCTAGAAACTATCCAAGTAGTATTTCTTTCAGTCCAATTTTCCGTCACTTTTGGAAGTCAAGCCTAGGCAACCAAGACAAATTGCTAAGTGCTAGAAGGGCATCATGGGAAAAATAGGAAAGGGACAAAAGTAAAGACATTGATTCTGGTTGTTATCATTTCTTAGAAAAAAAATTATCGGGGAGGCCAGGTAGCACAGCGAGTAAGAGCACTGGCTCCAGTGTTGAGAAGACCTGGAGATTGAATCCCAGGCTCAGACACTTAGCACCCACCCAGAAACACCTGGCTGTGTAACCTTGAGCAAGTTACTTAACCCCAATTGCTTAGGGGCGGCCAGGTGACTCAGCGAGTAAGAGCACTGGCTCCAGTGTCGGGATGACCTGGGGATCAAATCTGGGCTCAGATACTCAGCACCACACCCAGAAATAACTGGACGTGTAACCTTGAGCAAGTTACTTAACCCTGATTGCTTTAAAAAAAATTATCTAATTTAACACAAGTGACACAACAAGAAGGCCAAAACATTTCAGATGCCATAGTAGTCAACAAACGTTTGATCTCTTTTCAAATCAACAAATGAGACAACCAACGTCAACACCCATTTTACCTATTTAGAACATAAACTCATTTGCAAAACACTAAGGAAATGGATGATTGTATCACTTTATAAAACAGTAAAAATAGTTGGTGGAAAAATAAGCCTACACAAAAAGCTCAGCAGGAGACCCAACTAGACAATATCACAGTGAGAACATATTTAGATGAAGCTGGAAGGAGACAGCAGGTTTGAAATAGAAAAAAATTTGTTGGCATTTCTACATTAATCTATGGTCATCATTTATGACGGTGGATTTATCACTTTTTAAATGTCTAATACAATATGCTATATAAGGGAAAGTTCACTCCAGAAAATAAGGCAGGAAGAGTAACTGCACCTGAAAAAATACAAGGAAAATCTGTGCCCAAAATGACTCAATTTCAAATACAATAATAATAGCCAATAATAATAATGCTAATAACAATTGATGTATAGCACATTGAAGTTTGCAAAGAACTTCACATGATTATTTTATTTAAAGGCAGAGATTGATTTTCAAGCTATCTGAAGGAGGAGACTTCCAAAAAAATAGAAAAGATCAAGAGTTTCTTCAATGAAAATATGGGATGGGAACAGGCTTCCCACTGATGATTGCCACAGCAGTATATATCTTCACAGTTATAGGAATTGATTGAAAGGTATAAAGAATATGAGATTATGTTACATTTATTGCTTTTTTATCAAAATATTTAATTCTGGAAAATATTAAATTCTGGAAAACAATTTGGAATTATTCAAAGAAAGTAACCAAAATATCCCAGATATCCCATTGCTTGGCATATACTCCCAAGGAGATCAATAACAAAAAGAAAGACCCTCCACATACCAAAATATTTAAAGCAACACTTTTTTGTGGAAAAGAAATTGAAACAAAGAAGATGCTCATCAACTAGAGAATGGTTACAAGTTTTGATACATAAATCTAATGGAATATCACTGAGCTATAACAAAAAATGATAAAATGTGGAGAAAAATACAGGAAGACATATGAACTGATGCTAAATGAAGAAAGCAGACCCAGGAAAACAATATGTACAAAGATGACAATAATGCAAATGGAAAGAACAACAAAATAATAGAAACTGAATGCTATGAAATTATAATAGCCAAACTTGACTCCAAAGAAGAGACATTCAAAGCTATATTTTCCCCCTCCTTCTTTGCAGAGGTTAGGGACTATAGCTATGGAACAATACATACAATGTCAGCTTTTTCAATATGTCAATTAGTTTTACTGAACTTTTTTTCCTCTTTTTTTTTGTTCTTTATTATATGGCTCTATGGCAAGAGATGGGAGAAAGATACATTGGGAAATGTAAAAACAAGATATATCAATAAAATTAATTTTTAAAAAAGAGATTGACTAACTAACCACACAGAGAAAAACTTAGCATATTAAAAATACATGTTGCCAAGAACAAAAAGAGAATTCTTGGGGGCGGAGTCAAGATGGCGGAGTAGAAGCAGGTCCTCTGTGTGGCTTTGGCTTCCACCTTCCCCAATTCATGTAAAAGGGGACTCTGAACAAACTTTGGAGCTACAGAACCCACAAAATGACACAGAGAAGCTAACCTCCCGCTGAGGACAGCTCAGCAGGCCAGCAGGAATCAGCCAGCACAGGGCTCTGGGAGCCAAACCCAGCTCCACCCCAAGGTTTTAGCCCCAGGGAAGAGATTGATTGGAGGACTGGAGGACTCCAGATCACCAGCAGCTGTGGCGGTCCTGAAGTAAAAACACATAGATGCGAATGACAAAGTGAGAGGTCAGTGCACTGTGGACTTTGGGACCCAGTAGTTAGGAGTGCGTGGCTTTTACCCCCGGGGCAAGAAGCAGCTGAGGAGCCATGGCTGTGCAGCTGCCCCCACATAGCAGCTTCAGCTCCTGGCCTGCAGAGTATAGGGGGACAAAGCGACCAGTTTGAGGGGTAATAGCTCTTGCTTTAACCTGCTTGGATCTGCATTGCGTTCTAGGGTAAAGGTCCTGGGTGTGTGTGTCCAGCTTGCTAGAGTGTGTGGAGGCTTCAGGAAGGGCACCCAACTAATAGCTTCGGCAGCTGAGAAAGCACCAGCATTTGGGACAAAGCTCCCCTATCTGGTGGCAGAGTCCGACTGTGGCAAAAAGCCCAAAAGTCAAGTAATTGAGTGGCAACATGACCAGGCAAAGGAAACAAAGCAAACAGAAGAACCCAACATTAGACTCCTATTTTGGGGACAAAAAAGATCAAAGCATGGAACAGGAGGAAGACAGTAAAGTCAGAACTCCTGCACCAAAAGCTTCAAAGGAAAATATGAGCTGGTTATAGGCCATAGAGGACCTTAAGAAGCAGATAAGAGAAATGGAGGAAAAATTGGGAAGAAAAATGAGAATGATGCAAGAAAATTACAAAATGAGAGTCAACAGCCTGACTGAGGAAAATAACACCTTAAAAAATATACTCAAATGGCAAAAGAGGTTCAAAAAGGCAATGAGGAGAAGAATGCCTTAAAAAGCTGAATTTGCCAGATGGAAAAAGAATCTCAAAAGCTCACTGAGGAGAATCATTCCTTCAGAATTAGATTGGAGCAAATAGAAACTAATGAGAAATCAAGATGCTGTTAAACAGATCCAAACAAATAAAATAATAGAAGGTAATGTGAAATATCTCATGGGAAAAACCACTGACCTGGAAAATAGATCCAGGAGAGATCATTTAAAAATTATTGGACTACCTGAAAGCCATGATCAAAGAAAGAACCTAGAAATCATCCTCCAAGAAATCCTCAAGGAAAACTGCCCTGATGTTTTAGAACCAGATAGCAAAATATAGGTTGAAAGAATCTACCTATCACCTCCTGAAAAAGATCCCAAAAAGAAAACTCCTAGGAATATTATAGCCAGGTTCTGGAATTCCCAGATTAAGGAGAGAATATTACAAGCAGCCAGGAAGAAACAATTTGAATATTGTGGAAACACAATCAGGATAACCCAGGATCTGGCAGCTTCTACACTGAGGGATTGAAGGGCCTGGAATAGGATATTCTGGAGGTCAAAGGAGCTGGAATTAAAACCAAGAATCACCTACCCAGCAAAACTGAGTATCATGTTTCAGGGGAAAATATAGTCATTCAGTGGAATAGAGGACTTTCAACCATTCTTGCTGAAAAAATCAGAGTTGAATAGAAAATTTGACATTCAGATACAAGAAGCAAGAGAAGCATGAGAAGGTAAACGGAAAAGAAATCATAAGGAACTTATCAAAGTTGAACTATTAACATTCCTATGTGGAAAAACAATAATTGTAACTGATGAAACTCTTCTCAGTATGAAAATAGTTGAAGAGAATAGAAATATATATGTGAGGGTATATGGGCATATGAATACATATGTGAATGTGTGTATATATGTTTACAGGTATACATAGATAGAGGGCACAGGACCAATTTAATGGGAAGGGATGGTACTTAAAAGGTGAAATTAAGAGGTGAGAGAGGAATATAATGAGAGGATATGGGGAGAGACAGAATGGGGTAAACTGTCTCATATAGAAGAGGCAAGGGAAAATGGTTACAATGGAGGGGAAGAATAGGAAGGCAAAAGGGAATGGGTCAACCTTATTCCCATTGAATTTGGCTTGGGTAGGGAATGAAATACACACTAAATAGGATATTTCACCCTACAGGAGAGTAGGGGGAAAGGGATGAGAGGAGGGGATGATGGAAGGGTGGGCAGGCTGGGGGGGAGGGAATTTGGAAGCACTCACTTTTGAAAAGGTATGGGTTCAAAGTAGAGAATAGAACAAGTGGAAGGTGGGATAGGAGGGAGGGAAATATAGTCAGTCTTTTACAATATATCTACTATATTAATGTTTTGCTTTAGCTACACATGTACAACCTATACTGAACTGTTTATTTTCCCAGTAAGGGTGGGTGACAAGGGAGGAAGGGAATGAATCTGGAATTCAAAGTTTTAAAATAAAATGTTTACATATATATATATATATATATATATATACTATTATTAACACTGCTTTACCTGTAATTGGGAAATAAGATATACAGGCACTGGGGCATAGAGATCTACCATGCCCTACTGGAAAAGTCGAAAGGGGTATGGGAGAAAATATGGGAGAGAGCAGATTGGAGGAGGGGATATCCTGTGGGACTGCTATTTTGGGGCGGTGGGTAGGGGAAAAATGGGGAGAAAATTTGTAACTCAAAATCTTGTGGAAATGAATGATATAAATCAGAAGTTAAAAAAGCATTTGAAAAATGAAAAAAAAATACATGTTGCCCACATGCAGTGGAATGAGCTGCTCATCAAATTCATTCAACAGTACATATATTGTGGGTGGGCCCAGAATTGAATAAGAAAAGAGTAAGCTAGAATCATATTTTAGAAATTATTCTCTTCCACCAAAACGCATTAATTCCAATAGCCTGTCATTGATACTATGTGGCAAAAAATCATGAAACATCACAAACTCAAAAAAATAATTGCCAATGACCCAAAGAGTTATAGAAAGACCTAAGATAGGAAGAGATGCATTTGTAGAATATTCCCAATAAAAATTTCTTCATTTGGAGTCGTGTGAAAAAACATCAAGGTCATATGTGATCAAGAAAGGAGGGGTACTCTTCATGTGGTAAAGATGAAGGATACTAGATTAAGAGTACAAGTATTGGGGGCGGCTAGGTGGCTCAGTGAATAGAGCACTGGCCCTAGAGTCAGGAGAACCTGAGTTCAAATCCGGCCTCATGCACTTACCACAAAACTAGCCATGTGACCTTGGGCAAGTCACTTAACCCCAATTGCCCTACTTTTCCCCCTCCAAAAAAAAAAAGAGTCCACGTATTGCCCTAGTTTCCACAAAATATTAAAGGGTCCAAGTAAAGCCTCTTATATCCCACATCCTCTGGGAAGAAGTGATGGGAGAATAGGGAGGATGGATATGAGCAAGAATCATGTAGTACAGGAAGGCATGAATTGGTTGATGACCTGGAATGTGTACTAGCAGATGGAGTGATTATAACCCTGAGATTACAGATCCAGTAGCATGATATGATAAATGATATGCTAAGACATGACATGATATGATACAATGCAACACAACACAACTCAGCACAACCCAAAACAACACAATACTGTATATACCAGGGCAATACTCAAGCTGCCCATTCACTCTTGCTGTTTGGTTGACTCACCTCTATTTCTGGCCTTTCTGATGCATGTGATGATACACTTATAAGTAATTGGAGTTTCACATCCATTGTTGATATGACCTAAGCTCTCCTCTCTCTGTTCTAAAATTTCAATGCCTGATTCAGAGGAGGGAAAGTTCAATGTGGGGTCATCAAAGAATACTTCCTAGATGACACAGGACCCAAAGGTAGACTTGGAATGGAAGGATGAGTCAGACATGTGAAGAGGAAAGAGAGGACACTTCAGGTAAGGGAATGTAAAGTCTTGTGTGGGTCACCATGGGCTAGACTTGCTACACAGTGCTATGGAGTTATTATGAGAATGATTGTGTTGTGAATTAAAATGATTACTCTTAATAAGTGAAGCGGGGAATGGAGGTGAGAGGACAGGGCTGGAGGAGGGAGGAAGTACAGAAAAGTAAG